>NC_134528.1:31752731-32052731 GCF_027942865.1 Odontesthes bonariensis | reverse complement strand
GAACAAACTGAAATCTATCAGATAAATATGACTTAAACCAGCCTAATGCAGTTCCTTTAATCCCAATAACATGTTCAAGTCTGTGTAATAAGATACTGTGAGCGACCGTATCAAATGCAGCACTGAGATCCAACAGGACAAGCACAGACACAAGTCCGCTATCAGAGGCTAAGAGGAGATCATTGGTAACTTTCAGCAGTGCAGTTTCTGTGCTATGATGCACTCTGAATCCTGACTGAAACTCTTCAAACAGATTATTTCTGTGGAAATGATCACAAAGCTGAGCTGCAACTATTTTTTCAAGAACTTTAGACATAAAAGGGAGATTGGATATAGGTCTATAATGAGCTAACACCTCTGAGTCAAGAGTAGGTTTTTTAAGTAAAGGTTTAATTACAGCAACCTTAAAAGTCTGAGGTACATATCCTGTCAACAAAGACAGATTGATCAAATCCAATATGGAAGTGTCAATTAATGGGAAAACCTCCTTGAACAGTCTGGTTGGGATTGGGTCTAAAACACAGGTTGATGGTTTAGAAGAGACTATTGCTGTTGTTAGCTCAGAGAGATCAACTGGGCAGAAGCCGTCTAAATACAAATCAGGTTCTAAAGACAGTGAGCTCAAGTTTCATGTAAACACTGAGACAATTGTCAAAAAGGGACAACAGAGAATTCATCTGCTGAGGAAGCTTAACTCCTTCAGTGTCTCTAAAACCATTTTACGTAACTTTTATCAGTCTTTTATTGAGAGTCTTTTAACTTTTTCTTTATGTTGGTACAATAGCCTATCAGTCAAAGACAAGAACAGTCTCAGCAGCATTGTTAACACTTCATCAAAGATTATTGGAACACAGCTAAACAGTCTGAGTGCTCTGTTTAACAAACAGGCAGTCCAAAAGGCTAAAAGTATCATCAGTCAGCCTGATCATGTTTTAGGTGGTGAATTTTCATTAATGCCCTCTGGGAGGCGCTATTATTCTGTCAGGACAAAAACAAAAAGGTATTCTGGATCCTTCATTCCTACAACCATTAGATTATTAAATAAGGTTGTAGGGATAGAGTATATTACTGACAATTTGATTTACAGAGCGCTGTTCATCACTGACAGGACAGGGTGTTTGACTGTATGTGTGTGTTAAGATGTATATGTTTTTTATCTATCTATTTTTCTTATTTATACTATTTAATGTTGATTGATGGAGACTGGGACTGCAAACTTAATTGCCCACTGATGGGATAAATAAAGTTATCTGAATCTGAATCTGAATCTGAATCTAATTTCAGCCTAAATGTAAAAAAGGTTTACATGAGTTTATTCCTTCAAAGCAACACATATTGCCACTTTTCTCATCATGACTGCAGCTGTGATAATGAATTGTTTCCTGTTGTTGTTGTTGTCAGGGAGGTCAGCAGATGGTCGCTGTCAGAGGGAGCTGCTGTCATGCTGCCAAGGATCAAACGTCATTTGGACTTCAGCACATTTCTACAATGTCCAAACCCTTAAATTTGATCAAATACAGTTCACTGTTGCAGATTAAACTACCCAACAGTATAAATAGCAGTAAAATAACTGCTGTATTAAGGCTTGTTTTACATTTTCCATGATGACATTTTATAATAAAATGTTTGTTTGTAATCTTTTTGTTTTTGCTCAACTGACACAATTATTTTGTCATTTAATATTGTTTTAACCAGAAAAAGTTTGATTTAGAATAATATTTTAATCAATGAATTAATATTTTCCAATAGTTTTCTGGCTTGAAGCACAATAAACAGGGTTACAGATGCAAGTATTCAGTTTTTGGTCTCTTTGGTCTCTTCAACATCCGCTCACTTACGAGTAAGGGGGATCTTGTCCAGGATATAATCTCCGACCGTAAGTTAGATTTTCAGTGTCTCACTGAAACCTGGCAACAGCCAAATGACTTCGCTGTTGGACTTCACCAGTATACTAATTTTCCCACGCATATTAAAGGAAATACTTAGGATTTAATCTGCTGCTGTGGTGTCAAACCTGTTGACTGTAAGGCCTGACTCTTTTCCGTTTTCAGATCATATGTTTTTATCATTTGGAGTTAATATTTCTGTCACTAATTCACATATTATAACTTTTCATAAAATTAAGGACATTAACTTAGATAATTTATCTTCTTTTATCAATAGTCTTCCCAGTGTTGAATGTTCGTCCACTACAGATGAATTGCTAGCACACTACAACAAACATTTGCAGAACCTTCTAAATAATCTTTCTCCACTTAAAACCAAATCTGATTCATTTACTCATACAGCACCTTGGTTTACACTCACTCTCACTTTTTTTCTTCTCTTCTTACTTTTACCGGGTTTTGTATTGTTCTATTTTGTTGTTGAATGTGGCGCTAAAGTAACACGTCGCTGTCACAGACGGTTGCGTCGCATCAGTCCCGACCTGGTCCCGACTCATGTGGGAATGCAAACTGAAACAGTTCCCCTGGGGAAGGGCAGTTATTAGAACGAAATTCGAGGAGGACCGTTCTTAGAACGGCGTTCTTAGAATGGCTCTGTCCGAATGCGGCTAATGTCATCAGTTCCAGTTGCCGTTCACTTTCAGTCTTCACTCTCCCCTCAATTACTGACGTCTCCAAATTAATTAAACAATCAAAATCTTGTCAAGGCTACTCTTCCCTCCTTGTCCCCTTTGATTACAGACATTATACATTCCTCTCTCACCACTGGCGTTGTTCCTCTTGCTCTCAAAACAGCTGCTGTAACCCCAATACTAAAAAAACCTGGTTTAGATCCCAATAATCTCAATAATCTTCGTTCCATTTAAAATCTTCCATTCATATCCAAAATACTTCAATAAATAGTTTCTGCTCAACTTCATGCTCAGCTATCCTGCAATAATCTATATGAACAATTTCAATCTGGTTTTCGTCCACTCCATAGTACTGAAACAGCACTCCTGAAAATCATTAATGACCTCCTCGTTGCTGCTGATTCTGGTTTATTTTCCATACTTCTTCTGCTTGATCTGACTGCAGCGTTTGATACAATCTCAAATAACATCCTTCTCGACAGACTTTCCTCTTTTGGCATTGTAAATATACCTCTCAATTGGTTTCATTCATACCTCTCAGGTCGCACTCAGTTTGTTCAGTTAAAATCATTCACCTCACATTCTGTTTCCGTTACTTCAGGTGTTCCTCAGGGCTCTGTCCTGGGTCCCCTGTTGTTTATTGTCTCGGCAAGGCAAGGCAAGTTTATTTGTATAGCACAATTCAACCACAGGGCGATTCAAAGTGCTTTACAGATACATTATAACAGTAGAAATAAAAACCAGGATTTAAATTTTAAACAAAAAAGAAAGAAATAAGAACAATAGATAAAATCAGATAAAATCAGTAGTTAAAATGTGATTAAGTTTTGAAACTCAAGCTTCAGATTTGGAGCTATATTCAAACGCGGCTGAAAATAGGTGTGTCTTCAACCTGGATTTGAATACACTGAGTGTTTCAGCTGATCTGAGGCTTTCTGGGAGTTTGTTCCAGACATGTGGAGCATAGAAGCTGAATGCAGCTTCTCCATGTCTGGTTCTGACTCTGGGAACTGATAGAAGACCGGAACCACATGACCTGAGGGGTCTGGAAGGTTCATACTGGGTCAGGAGGTCAATGATGTGTTCTGGTCCTGGACAATTCAGAGCTTTATATACCAGCATCAGAACTTTAAAGTCTATCCTCTGATGGACTGGCAGCCAGTGTAAAGACCTCAGAGCTGGACTTATGTGCTCCACTTCTTTGGTCTCAGTGAGGACTCGAGCAGCAGAGTTCTGAATGAGCTCCAGTTGTCTAACTGACTTTTTAGGTAGACCTGTAAAGATGCTGTTACAGTAATCAAGCCGACTAAAGATGAATTCATGGACTAGTTTTTCCAGGTCCTGCTGACACATCAGATCCTTTAACCTTGATATATTCTTAAGGTGATAGTAGGCTGACTTTGTTACTGTCTACCTTCTCCCTCTTGGTTACATTTTTCACAAATATCATATTCAGTTTCATTGCTACGCGGATGACACCCTGCTCTACCTCTCAGTTATTCTACACTTCCACCTTCGTCACTTACTGATTGTCTCATTGCAATTAAACAGTGGTTCACTTTGAACTTTCTTAAATTAAACAAAGGAGAAGGTTGTCCAATATTGTTTATCATCATAGGGTATATTTTTTATGAGCTGTTCTTTGTCTGGTCACTCATCTAGGATCTGTTTGCCTTGGGTGACCCTACCAGGGACTTAAAGCCCCGGGCAACATAGCTCCCAGACTCATTGGGGCAAGCAAACCCAACCACCACGGTAGGGTGACAGCTCATGGGGGGGGACCTTTAACAGTGTTTCTATATAAACCTACAGACACAAACTACAGATGGTTCTTTTCGCCAGGGTTTAACAGTGTTTCTATATAAACCTACAGACACAAACTACAGATGGTTCTGTTCACCTTTAACAGTGTTTCTATATAAACCTACAGACACAAACTACAGATGGTTCTGTTCACCTTTAACAGGGTTTCTATATAAATCTACAGACACAAACTACAGAAGGTTCTGTTCACCTTTAACAGGGTTTCTATATAAACCTACAGACACAAAGTGCAGATGGTTCTGTTCACCTTTAACAGTGTTTCTATATAAACCTACAGACACAAACTACAGATGGTTCTGTTCACCTTTAACAGGGTTTCTATAAAAACCTACAGACACAAACTACAGATGGTTCTGTTCACCAGGGTTTAACAGTGTTTCTATATGAACCTACAGACACAAACTACAGATGGTTCTGTTCACCTTTAACAGGGTTTCTATATAAACCTACAGACACAAACTACAGATGGTTCTGTTCACCTTTAACAGTGTTTCTATATAAACCTACAGACACAAACTACAGATGGTTCTGTTCACCTTTAACAGTGTTTCTATATAAACCTACAGACACAAACTACAGATGGTTCTGTTCACCTTTAACAGTGTTTCTATATAAACCTACAAACACAAACTACAGATGGTTCTGTTCACCAGGGTTTAACAGTGTTTCTATATAAACCTACAGACACAAACCACAGACGGTTCTGTTCACCTTTAACAGTGTTTCTATATAAACCTACAGACACAAACTACAGATGGTTCTGTTCACCTTTAACAGGGTTTCTATATAAACCTACAGACACAAACTACAGATGGTTCTGTTCACCTTTAACAGTGTTTCTATATAAACCTACAGACACAAAGTGCAGATGGTTCTGTTCACCTTTAACAGTGTTTCTATATAAACCTACAGACACAAACTACAGATGGTTCTGTTCACCTTTAACAGTGTTTCTATATAAACCTACAGACACAAACTACAGATGGTTCTGTTCACCTTTAACAGTGTTTCTATATAAACCTACAGACACAAACTACAGATGGTTCAGTTCACCTTTAACAGTGTTTCTATATAAACCTAAAGACACAAACTACAGATGGTTCTGTTCACCTTTAACAGGGTTTCTATATAAACCTACAGACACAAACTACAGATGGTTCTGTTCACCTTTAACAGTGTTTCTATATAAACCTAAAGACACAAACTACAGATGGTTCTGTTCACCTTTAACAGTGTTTCTATATAAACCTAAAGACACAAACTACAGATGGTTCTGTTCACCTTTAACAGTGTTTCTATATAAACCTACAGACACAAGGTACAGATGGTTCTGTTCACCTTTAACAGTGTTTCTATATAAACCTACAGACACAAACTACAGATGGTTCTGTTCACCTTTAACAGTGTTTCTATATAAACCTACAGACACAAACTACAGATGGTTCTGTTCACCTTTAACAGTGTTTCTATATAAACCTACAGACACAAACTACAGATGGTTCTGTTCACCTTTACGAGCGTTTCTATATAAACCTACAGAAAAAAACTATAGATGGTTCTGTTCACCTTTAACAGGGTTTCTATATAAACCTACAGACACAAACTACAGATGGTTCTGTTCACCTTTAACAGTGTTTCTATATAAACCTACAGACACAACCTACAGATGGTTCTGTTCACCTTTAACAGTGTTTCTATCTAAACCTACAGACACAAACTACAGATGGTTCTGTTCACCTTTAACAGGGTTTCTATATAAACCTACAGACACAAACTACATATGGTTCTGTTCACCTTTAACAGTGTTTCTATATAAACCTACAGACACAAACTACAGATGGTTCTGTTCACCTTTAATAGGGTTTCTATATAAACCTACAGACACAAACTACAGATGGTTCTGTTCACCTTTAACAGTGTTTCTATATAAACCTACAGACACAAACTACAGATGGTTCAGTTCACCTTTAACAGTGTTTCTATATAAACCTACAGACACAAACTACAGATGGTTCTGTTCACCTTTAACAGTGTTTCTATATAAACCTACAGACACAAACTACAGATGGTTCTGTTCACCTTTAACAGTGTTTCTATATAAACCTACAGACACAAACTACAGATGGTTCTGTTCACCTTTAACAGTGTTTCTAAATAGACCTACAGACACAAACTACAGATGGTTCTGTTCACCTTTAACAGTGTTTCTATATAAACCTACAGACACAAACTACAGATGGTTCTGTTCACCTTTAACAGTGTTTCTATATAAACCTACAGACACAAACTACAGATGGTTCTGTTCACCTTTAACAGTGTTTCTATATAAACCTACAGACACAAACTACAGATGGTTCTGTTCACCTTTAACAGGGTTTCTATATAAACCTACAGACACAAACTACATATGGTTCTGTTCACCTTTAACAGTGTTTCTATATAAACCTACAGACACAAACTACAGATGGTTCTGTTCACCTTTAACAGTGTTTCTATATAAACCTACAGACACAAACTACAGATGGTTCTGTTCACCTTTAACAGTGTTTCTATATAAACCTACAGACACAAACTACAGATGGTTCTGTTCACCTTTAACAGTGTTTCTATATAAACCTACAGACACAAACTACAGATGGTTCTGTTCACCTTTAACAGTGTTTCTATATAAACCTACAGACACAAACTACAGATGGTTCTGTTCACCTTTAACAGTGTTTCTATATAAACCTACAGACACAAACTACAGATGGTTCTGTTCACCTTTACGAGCGTTTCTATATAAACCTACAGAAAAAAACTATAGATGGTTCTGTTCACCTTTAACAGGGTTTCTATATAAACCTACAGACACAAACTACAGATGGTTCTGTTCACCTTTAACAGTGTTTCTATATAAACCTACAGACACAACCTACAGATGGTTCTGTTCACCTTTAACAGTGTTTCTATCTAAACCTACAGACACAAACTACAGATGGTTCTGTTCACCTTTAACAGGGTTTCTATATAAACCTACAGACACAAACTACATATGGTTCTGTTCACCTTTAACAGTGTTTCTATATAAACCTACAGACACAAACTACAGATGGTTCTGTTCACCTTTAATAGGGTTTCTATATAAACCTACAGACACAAACTACAGATGGTTCTGTTCACCTTTAACAGTGTTTCTATATAAACCTACAGACACAAACTACAGATGGTTCAGTTCACCTTTAACAGTGTTTCTATATAAACCTACAGACACAAACTACAGATGGTTCTGTTCACCTTTAACAGTGTTTCTATATAAACCTACAGACACAAACTACAGATGGTTCTGTTCACCTTTAACAGTGTTTCTATATAAACCTACAGACACAAACTACAGATGGTTCTGTTCACCTTTAACAGTGTTTCTAAATAGACCTACAGACACAAACTACAGATGGTTCTGTTCACCTTTAACAGTGTTTCTATATAAACCTACAGACACAAACTACAGATGGTTCTGTTCACCTTTAACAGTGTTTCTATATAAACCTACAGACACAAACTACAGATGGTTCTGTTCACCTTTAACAGTGTTTCTATATAAACCTACAGACACAAACTACAGATGGTTCTGTTCACCTTTAACAGGGTTTCTATATAAACCT
The DNA here is from genome assembly GCF_027942865.1 of Odontesthes bonariensis. Lineage (NCBI taxonomy): Eukaryota > Metazoa > Chordata > Actinopteri > Atheriniformes > Atherinopsidae > Odontesthes > Odontesthes bonariensis. The sequence goes on along the minus strand of NC_134528.1, from coordinate 32,044,685 downwards.
ACAGACACAAACTACATATGGTTCTGTTCACCTTTAACAGTGTTTCTATATAAACCTACAGACACAAACTACAGATGGTTCTGTTCACCTTTAATAGGGTTTCTATATAAACCTACAGACACAAACTACAGATGGTTCTGTTCACCTTTAACAGTGTTTCTATATAAACCTACAGACACAAACTACAGATGGTTCAGTTCACCTTTAACAGTGTTTCTATATAAACCTACAGACACAAACTACAGATGGTTCTGTTCACCTTTAACAGTGTTTCTATATAAACCTACAGACACAAACTACAGATGGTTCTGTTCACCTTTAACAGTGTTTCTATATAAACCTACAGACACAAACTACAGATGGTTCTGTTCACCTTTAACAGTGTTTCTAAATAGACCTACAGACACAAACTACAGATGGTTCTGTTCACCTTTAACAGTGTTTCTATATAAACCTACAGACACAAACTACAGATGGTTCTGTTCACCTTTAACAGTGTTTCTATATAAACCTACAGACACAAACTACAGATGGTTCTGTTCACCTTTAATAGTGTTTCTATATAAACCTACAGACACAAACTACAGATGGTTCTGTTCACCTTTAACAGGGTTTCTATATAAACCTAAGGACACAAACTACAGATGGTTCTGTTCACCTTTAACAGGGTTTCTATATAAACCTACAGACACAAACTACATATGGTTATGTTCACCTTTAACAGTGTTTCTATATAAACCTACAGACACAAACTACAGATGGTTCTGTTCACCTTTAACAGTGTTTCTATATAAACCTAAGGACACAAACTACAGATGGTTCTGTTCACCTTTAACAGTGTTTCTATATAAACCTACAGACACAAACTACAGATGGTTCTGTTCACCTTTAACAGGGTTTCTATATAAACCTACAGACACAAACTACATATGGTTATGTTCACCTTTAACAGTGTTTCTATATAGACCTACAGACACAAACTACAGATGGTTCTGTTCACCTTTAACAGTGTTTCTATATAAACCTACAGACACAAACTACAGATGGTTCTGTTCACCTTTAACAGTGTTTCTATATAAACCTACAGACACAAACTACAGAAGGCTCTGTTCACCTTTAACAGTGTTTCTATATAAACCTACAGACACAAACTACAGATGGTTCTGTTCACCAGGGTTTAACAGTGTTTCTATATAGACCTACAAACACAAACTACAGATGGTTCTGTTCACCTTTAACAGTGTTTCTATATACACCTACAGACACAAACTACAGATGGTTCTGTTCACCTTTAACAGTGTTTCTATATAAACCTACAGACACAAACTACAGATGGTTCTGTTCACCTTTAACAGTGTTTCTATATAAACCTACAGACACAAACTACAGATGGTTCTGTTCACCTTTAACAGTGTTTCTATATAAACCTACAGACACAAACTACAGATGGTTCTGTTCACCTTTAACAGTGTTTCTATATAGACCTACAGACACAAACTACAGATGGTTCTGTTCACCTTTAACAGTGTTTCTATATAAACCTACAGACACAAACTACAGATGGTTCTGTTCACCTTTAACAGTGTTTCTATATAAACCTACAGACACAAACTACAGATGGTTCTGTTCACCTTTAACAGGGTTTCTATATAAACCTAAGGACACAAACTACAGATGGTTCTGTTCACCTTTAACAGTGTTTCTATATAAACCTACAGACACAAACTACAGATGGTTCTGTTCACCTTTAACAGTGTTTCTATATAAACCTAAAGACACAAACTACAGATGGTTCTGTTCACCTTTAACAGTGTTTCTATATAAACCTAAAGACACAAACTACAGATGGTTCTGTTCACCTTTAACAGTGTTTCTATATAAACCTACAGACACAAGGTACAGATGGTTCTGTTCACCTTTAACAGTGTTTCTATATAAACCTACAGACACAAACTACAGATGGTTCTGTTCACCTTTAACAGTGTTTCTATATAAACCTACAGACACAAACTACAGATGGTTCTGTTCACCTTTAACAGTGTTTCTATATAAACCTACAGACACAAACTACAGATGGTTCTGTTCACCTTTACGAGCGTTTCTATATAAACCTACAGAAAAAAACTATAGATGGTTCTGTTCACCTTTAACAGGGTTTCTATATAAACCTACAGACACAAACTACAGATGGTTCTGTTCACCTTTAACAGTGTTTCTATATAAACCTACAGACACAACCTACAGATGGTTCTGTTCACCTTTAACAGTGTTTCTATCTAAACCTACAGACACAAACTACAGATGGTTCTGTTCACCTTTAACAGGGTTTCTATATAAACCTACAGACACAAACTACATATGGTTCTGTTCACCTTTAACAGTGTTTCTATATAAACCTACAGACACAAACTACAGATGGTTCTGTTCACCTTTAATAGGGTTTCTATATAAACCTACAGACACAAACTACAGATGGTTCTGTTCACCTTTAACAGTGTTTCTATATAAACCTACAGACACAAACTACAGATGGTTCAGTTCACCTTTAACAGTGTTTCTATATAAACCTAAAGACACAAACTACAGATGGTTCTGTTCACCTTTAACAGGGTTTCTATATAAACCTACAGACACAAACTACAGATGGTTCTGTTCACCTTTAACAGTGTTTCTATATAAACCTAAAGACACAAACTACAGATGGTTCTGTTCACCTTTAACAGTGTTTCTATATAAACCTAAAGACACAAACTACAGATGGTTCTGTTCACCTTTAACAGTGTTTCTATATAAACCTACAGACACAAGGTACAGATGGTTCTGTTCACCTTTAACAGTGTTTCTATATAAACCTACAGACACAAACTACAGATGGTTCAGTTCACCTTTAACAGTGTTTCTATATAAACCTAAAGACACAAACTACAGATGGTTCTGTTCACCTTTAACAGGGTTTCTATATAAACCTACAGACACAAACTACAGATGGTTCTGTTCACCTTTAACAGTGTTTCTATATAAACCTAAAGACACAAACTACAGATGGTTCTGTTCACCTTTAACAGTGTTTCTATATAAACCTAAAGACACAAACTACAGATGGTTCTGTTCACCTTTAACAGTGTTTCTATATAAACCTACAGACACAAGGTACAGATGGTTCTGTTCACCTTTAACAGTGTTTCTATATAAACCTACAGACACAAACTACAGATGGTTCTGTTCACCTTTAACAGTGTTTCTATATAAACCTACAGACACAAACTACAGATGGTTCTGTTCACCTTTAACAGTGTTTCTATATAAACCTACAGACACAAACTACAGATGGTTCTGTTCACCTTTACGAGCGTTTCTATATAAACCTACAGAAAAAAACTATAGATGGTTCTGTTCACCTTTAACAGGGTTTCTATATAAACCTACAGACACAAACTACAGATGGTTCTGTTCACCTTTAACAGTGTTTCTATATAAACCTACAGACACAACCTACAGATGGTTCTGTTCACCTTTAACAGTGTTTCTATCTAAACCTACAGACACAAACTACAGATGGTTCTGTTCACCTTTAACAGGGTTTCTATATAAACCTACAGACACAAACTACATATGGTTCTGTTCACCTTTAACAGTGTTTCTATATAAACCTACAGACACAAACTACAGATGGTTCTGTTCACCTTTAATAGGGTTTCTATATAAACCTACAGACACAAACTACAGATGGTTCTGTTCACCTTTAACAGTGTTTCTATATAAACCTACAGACACAAACTACAGATGGTTCAGTTCACCTTTAACAGTGTTTCTATATAAACCTAAAGACACAAACTACAGATGGTTCTGTTCACCTTTAACAGGGTTTCTATATAAACCTACAGACACAAACTACAGATGGTTCTGTTCACCTTTAACAGTGTTTCTATATAAACCTACAGACACAAACTACAGATGGTTCTGTTCACCTTTAACAGTGTTTCTATATAAACCTACAGACACAAACTACAGATGGTTCTGTTCACCTTTAACAGTGTTTCTATATAAACCTACAGACACAAACTACAGATGGTTCTGTTCACCTTTAACAGTGTTTCTAAATAGACCTACAGACACAAACTACAGATGGTTCTGTTCACCTTTAACAGTGTTTCTATATAAACCTACAGACACAAACTACAGATGGTTCTGTTCACCTTTAACAGTGTTTCTATATAAACCTACAGACACAAACTACAGATGGTTCTGTTCACCTTTAACAGTGTTTCTATATAAACCTACAGACACAAACTACAGATGGTTCTGTTCACCTTTAACAGGGTTTCTATATAAACCTAAGGACACAAACTACAGATGGTTCTGTTCACCTTTAACAGGGTTTCTATATAAACCTACAGACACAAACTACATATGGTTATGTTCACCTTTAACAGTGTTTCTATATAAACCTACAGACACAAACTACAGATGGTTCTGTTCACCTTTAACAGTGTTTCTATATAAACCTAAGGACACAAACTACAGATGGTTCTGTTCACCTTTAACAGTGTTTCTATATAAACCTACAGACACAAACTACAGATGGTTCTGTTCACCTTTAACAGGGTTTCTATATAAACCTACAGACACAAACTACATATGGTTATGTTCACCTTTAACAGTGTTTCTATATAGACCTACAGACACAAACTACAGATGGTTCTGTTCACCTTTAACAGTGTTTCTATATAAACCTACAGACACAAACTACAGATGGTTCTGTTCACCTTTAACAGTGTTTCTATATAAACCTACAGACACAAACTACAGATGGCTCTGTTCACCTTTAACAGTGTTTCTATATAAACCTACAGACACAAACTACAGATGGTTCTGTTCACCAGGGTTTAACAGTGTTTCTATATAGACCTACAAACACAAACTACAGATGGTTCTGTTCACCTTTAACAGTGTTTCTATATACACCTACAGACACAAACTACAGATGGTTCTGTTCACCTTTAACAGTGTTTCTATATAAACATACAGACACAAACTACAGATGGTTCTGTTCACCTTTAACAGTGTTTCTATATAAACCTACAGACACAAACTACAGATGGTTCTGTTCACCTTTAACAGTGTTTCTATATAAACCTACAGACACAAACTACAGATGGTTCTGTTCACCTTTAACAGTGTTTCTATATAGACCTACAGACACAAACTACAGATGGTTCTGTTCACCTTTAACAGTGTTTCTATATAAACCTACAGACACAAACTACAGATGGTTCTGTTCACCTTTAACAGTGTTTCTATATAAACCTACAGACACAAACTACAGATGGTTCTGTTCACCTTTAACAGTGTTTCTATATAAACCTACAGACACAAACTACAGATGGTTCTGTTCACCTTTAACAGGGTTTCTATATAAACCTAAGGACACAAACTACAGATGGTTCTGTTCACCTTTAACAGTGTTTCTATATAAACCTACAGACACAAGGTACAGATGGTTCTGTTCACCTTTAACAGTGTTTCTATATAAACCTACAGACACAAACTACAGATGGTTCTGTTCACCTTTAACAGTGTTTCTATATAAACCTACAGACACAAACTACAGATGGTTCTGTTCACCTTTAACAGTGTTTCTATATAGACCTACAGACACAAACTACAGATGGTTCTGTTCACCTTTAACAGTGTTTCTATATAAACCTACAGACACAAACTACAGATGGTTCTGTTCACCTTTAACAGTGTTTCTATATAAACCTACAGACACAAACTACAGATGGTTCTGTTCACCTTTAACAGGGTTTCTATATAAACCTAAGGACACAAACTACAGATGGTTCTGTTCACCTTTAACAGTGTTTCTATATAAACCTACAGACACAAGGTACAGATGGTTCTGTTCACCTTTAACAGTGTTTCTATATAAACCTACAGACACAAACTACAGATGGTTCAGTTCACCTTTGACAGTGTTTCTATATAAACCTAAAGACACAAACTACAGATGGTTCTGTTCACCTTTAACAGGGTTTCTATATAAACCTACAGACACAAACTACAGATGGTTCTGTTCACCTTTAACAGTGTTTCTATATAAACCTAAAGACACAAACTACAGATGGTTCTGTTCACCTTTAACAGTGTTTCTATATAAACCTAAAGACACAAACTACAGATGGTTCTGTTCACCTTTAACAGTGTTTCTATATAAACCTACAGACACAAGGTACAGATGGTTCTGTTCACCTTTAACAGTGTTTCTATATAAACCTACAGACACAAACTACAGATGGTTCTGTTCACCTTTAACAGTGTTTCTATATAAACCTACAGACACAAACTACAGATGGTTCTGTTCACCTTTAACAGTGTTTCTATATAAACCTACAGACACAAACTACAGATGGTTCTGTTCACCTTTACGAGCGTTTCTATATAAACCTACAGAAAAAAACTATAGATGGTTCTGTTCACCTTTAACAGGGTTTCTATATAAACCTACAGACACAAACTACAGATGGTTCTGTTCACCTTTAACAGTGTTTCTATATAAACCTACAGACACAACCTACAGATGGTTCTGTTCACCTTTAACAGTGTTTCTATCTAAACCTACAGACACAAACTACAGATGGTTCTGTTCACCTTTAACAGGGTTTCTATATAAACCTACAGACACAAACTACATATGGTTCTGTTCACCTTTAACAGTGTTTCTATATAAACCTACAGACACAAACTACAGATGGTTCTGTTCACCTTTAATAGGGTTTCTATATAAACCTACAGACACAAACTACAGATGGTTCTGTTCACCTTTAACAGTGTTTCTATATAAACCTACAGACACAAACTACAGATGGTTCAGTTCACCTTTAACAGTGTTTCTATATAAACCTAAAGACACAAACTACAGATGGTTCTGTTCACCTTTAACAGGGTTTCTATATAAACCTACAGACACAAACTACAGATGGTTCTGTTCACCTTTAACAGTGTTTCTATATAAACCTACAGACACAAACTACAGATGGTTCTGTTCACCTTTAACAGTGTTTCTATATAAACCTACAGACACAAACTACAGATGGTTCTGTTCACCTTTAACAGTGTTTCTATATAAACCTACAGACACAAACTACAGATGGTTCTGTTCACCTTTAACAGTGTTTCTAAATAGACCTACAGACACAAACTACAGATGGTTCTGTTCACCTTTAACAGTGTTTCTATATAAACCTACAGACACAAACTACAGATGGTTCTGTTCACCTTTAACAGTGTTTCTATATAAACCTACAGACACAAACTACAGATGGTTCTGTTCACCTTTAACAGTGTTTCTATATAAACCTACAGACACAAACTACAGATGGTTCTGTTCACCTTTAACAGGGTTTCTATATAAACCTAAGGACACAAACTACAGATGGTTCTGTTCACCTTTAACAGGGTTTCTATATAAACCTACAGACACAAACTACATATGGTTATGTTCACCTTTAACAGTGTTTCTATATAAACCTACAGACACAAACTACAGATGGTTCTGTTCACCTTTAACAGTGTTTCTATATAAACCTAAGGACACAAACTACAGATGGTTCTGTTCACCTTTAACAGTGTTTCTATATAAACCTACAGACACAAACTACAGATGGTTCTGTTCACCTTTAACAGGGTTTCTATATAAACCTACAGACACAAACTACATATGGTTATGTTCACCTTTAACAGTGTTTCTATATAGACCTACAGACACAAACTACAGATGGTTCTGTTCACCTTTAACAGTGTTTCTATATAAACCTACAGACACAAACTACAGATGGTTCTGTTCACCTTTAACAGTGTTTCTATATAAACCTACAGACACAAACTACAGATGGCTCTGTTCACCTTTAACAGTGTTTCTATATAAACCTACAGACACAAACTACAGATGGTTCTGTTCACCAGGGTTTAACAGTGTTTCTATATAGACCTACAAACACAAACTACAGATGGTTCTGTTCACCTTTAACAGTGTTTCTATATACACCTACAGACACAAACTACAGATGGTTCTGTTCACCTTTAACAGTGTTTCTATATAAACCTACAGACACAAACTACAGATGGTTCTGTTCACCTTTAACAGTGTTTCTATATAAACCTACAGACACAAACTACAGATGGTTCTGTTCACCTTTAACAGTGTTTCTATATAAACCTACAGACACAAACTACAGATGGTTCTGTTCACCTTTAACAGTGTTTCTATATAGACCTACAGACACAAACTACAGATGGTTCTGTTCACCTTTAACAGTGTTTCTATATAAACCTACAGACACAAACTACAGATGGTTCTGTTCACCTTTAACAGTGTTTCTATATAAACCTACAGACACAAACTACAGATGGTTCTGTTCACCTTTAACAGGGTTTCTATATAAACCTAAGGACACAAACTACAGATGGTTCTGTTCACCTTTAACAGTGTTTCTATATAAACCTACAGACACAAACTACAGATGGTTCTGTTCACCTTTAACAGTGTTTCTATATAAACCTACAGACACAAACTACAGATGGTTCTGTTCACCTTTAACAGTGTTTCTATATAAACCTACAGACACAAACTACAGATGGTTCTGTTCACCTTTAACAGTGTTTCTATATAAACCTACAGACAAAAACTACAGATGGTTCTGTTCACCTTTAACAGTGTTGCTATATAAACCTACAGACACAAACTACAGATGGTTCTGTTCACCTTTAACAGTGTTTCTATATAAACCTACAGACACAAACTACAGATGGTTCTGTTCACCTTTAACAGGGTTTCTATATAAACCTAAGGACACAAACTACAGATGGTTCTGTTCACCTTTAACAGGGTTTCTATATAAACCTACAGACACAAACTACATATGGTTCTGTTCACCTTTAACAGTGTTTCTATATAAACCTACAGACACAAACTACAGATGGTTCTGTTCACCTTTAACAGGGTTTCTATATAAACCTACAAACACAAACTACAGATGGTTCTGTTCACCAGGGTTTAACAGTGTTTCTATATAAACCTACAGACACAAACTACAGATGGTTCTGTTCACCTTTAACAGTGTTTCTATATAAACCTACAGACACAAACTACAGATGGTTCTGTTCACCTTTAACAGTGTTTCTATATAAACCTACAGACACAAACTACAGATGGTTCTGTTCACCTTTAACAGTGTTTCTATATAAACCTACAGACACAAACTACAGATGGTTCTGTTCACCTTTAACAGTGTTGCTATATAAACCTACAGACACAAACTACAGATGGTTCTGTTCACCTTTAACAGTGTTTCTATATAAACCTAAGGACAAAAACTACAGATGGTTCTGTTCACCTTTAACAGTGTTTCTATATAAACCTACAGACACAAGGTACAGATGGTTCTGTTCACCTTTAACAGTGTTTCTATATAAACCTACAGACACAAGGTACAGATGGTTCTGTTCACCTTTAACAGTGTTTCTATATAAACCTACAGACACAAACTACAGATGGTTCTGTTCACCTTTACGAGCGTTTCTATATAAACCTACAGAAAAAAACTATAGGGTTCTGTTCACCTTTAACAGGGTTTCTATATAAACCTACAGACACAAACTACAGATGGTTCTGTTCACCTTTAACAGTGTTTCTATATAAACCTACAGACACAACCTACAGATGGTTCTGTTCACCTTTAACAGGGTTTCTATATAAACCTACAGACACAAACTACAGATGGTTCTGTTCACCTTTAACAGGGTTTCTATATAAACCTACAGACACAAACTACAGATGGTTCTGTTCACCTTTAATAGGGTTTCTATATAAACCTACAGACACAAACTACAGATGGTTCTGTTCACCTTTAACAGTGTTTCTATATAAACCTACAGACACAAACTACAGATGGTTCTGTTCACCTTTAACAGTGTTTCTATATAAACCTACAGACACAAACTACAGATGGTTCTGTTCACCTTTAACAGGGTTTCTATATAAACCTACAGACACAAACTACAGATGGTTCTGTTCACCTTTAACAGTGTTTCTATATAAACCTACAGACAAAAACTACAGATGGTTCTGTTCACCTTTAACACACTGCATGAAAAGAGGGATTTGTGGATGTATGTGGCCCCTTACATGTCCGCATACGTTGAGCCCCTGCATTTGCGGTGGTAAAAGTGAAAACTTGGCCCAAATTGTCGCAAATTGACCTGGCAACTGCTCCCCCATGCCCCCCTCCCCTCCCCTACTTAGGAGAGCCTTTAATATGTAAATGCCAGTGATCAGGTCAGGAGCTGCCACAGTCATTTTCAAGTGGGGTGGGGTGAGGTGAGGTGGGGGGTGGGCAGGCCTGTTTCTACACGTTCATCACTATCACCTCCAACTCCAGCCAAGTTTGTTGCTGTGTTGTCTTGAAAAAGAAGAGGTGCACGCTGTCTGCTGGTGACAGGTGATGCATATCTGGGTTTTTTTCTCCCAAACACCTCTTTTGTAATACCGCTTTTTGTGGGCAAAATTCAAGGATTCAAGGATTCAAAGGTTTATTGTCATGTGTGCAGTTAGAAACGTGTTTCCCTGAACAATGAAATTATTTTCTTTGTTGCCCGCACTGGATGTCCAAATGTATAATAATAAAGATAAGATAAAGATAAAATAAGCATGCAACAGCAATATTCTAAAAGGTTTCTTAAATAAAATAGAAATAAAAATATAGAAATCTGGCCTGTATACATAATGTGCAGTAGTGCGCTCAGTGTTTTATTGTGTATGGCTTAATTCTCAGTCACAATGGTCACAATATCGCCGAGGTCTTTTCTTTGTCCTTGCAGAGTCCATTTTTGTGTCAAAACAGTGCAAATTGCCAGCTGTGGTCAGACAACATTAAATAGCAAAAGGACGGGAGGTTGTCTCGCGAGTACTCCGTGTAATGACGTATACGCATATGATTGGTGGAGCTTAACGGCTCGCATAAGCTCTCGTTCAATCATGTATGAGAAACATTGTGTCGTGCAGTGTAAACAAAAAGTTTAAGGAGCAGATCTGGCGGCAGAAAGGGAGACAGAAAGGCAGACAGAGTCCCGTGCTGTGAAAACTGCCCTGGTTTGCGGAATACAATGGCTGGAAGACGACTAGCTTTCAACTCCCCAGCAACTCTCTGCGGGTCTACAGGTTTGTGTGTTTTTTTCTACTTGCACATGACCATTTGATTGTTTAATTTTAGTCTTGTTGACACTGTACAGCACTTGGGACAGTTCTCGCTGATTTTAAATGTGCTGTATATTAAACTTACTTTCTCACTTGCTTACAGGCAGATAAAATGAAAGTCCTGTTGAATGCTATGACCGGAATGTCTCATATGGTGTCCAGCACTGTGGATACGGTCGTGGAGAGGGTTCTGGAGGGAATCGACCAGAGATTCGCTAGGTTGGAGGCAAGACGGCCGTCGAGAACGGACTGGAGTTACATTCCAGAGAAGTTGAAGAGCGCACCCCCAAGAGAAGGCGGATACAGAATCCGAAAATCGCGGTAAGAGTAGGTTATTGACTGTGGCTTTAGGCTAAACTCAACTTAATTGTCTCCATCACGTGAAAACCAGTGTGAGTTGCTTTATTTAAAAAAATGAATTTCGTGTTTTCAATTTATAGGAAGCAGTTCGCCGCCTGCATAACTCACCGTGGCATTATAATCCAGGTCAAGGGTAAGAATAAGTGAATGTTCTAATATCTAGTTGAGTTGGACCCGATGTTACGTTAATGCAGTTTTTTTTATTAACCATAGGCCTGTTGTTTTTACAGGCTACTGTCACCTCACAATATGGATGTAACGAGTCGCTTGAAGGAGGCGGTGTCAAACAGTCCGAACTTCAGAGAGGTAGACGGGGACACTATCGAGGGTGAGCGGCGCTGACTTTTACCACGGCTGGCACTGATACTTTTAAGCACTGGTCATTTTATTCATTCCTCTTGTTTGTTTGTTTTTAGCTGCATGACGGACCTGTGTGCCGTGCTACAGGCGCGTCTTGAAGCCAACCCGAAATACTCCCAGTCTCACCACAGAAGAGTGAAAGAGAGTAAGAACATATACGCTGTCAATATGACTTTCGTTACTTTATAGACAAGTTGTCAATATGCTGTGCATGGATAGACTATGTTTTGATTATTTATTGGTTATTCCAACAGCTCCCAGAAGCCAGCTTCTGATCCAGGATGAGGACGTCTGACCACTCCCGCAGACCCTGCAGGGACCGGAGTAATGCGAAGAATGCGGATTCCAAACGGCGGCGTTTAGGCTTATTGTGTATATTGTAGGCTACAGCAGTGTGTGTGTGTATAGTTTTCAATTCTTTATTATCAACATGGTTCTTATTACAATGTAAGCTATGTACATTGTGTGGTGTGGCAATAAAAGCGCTTTAAAAAAAAAAAAAAAGTTTCCTTTTTCATTCTCAATAGATTCACGTCATTCATGCCTGCATTAGCCTAGTCATAGTGCAGCTTATAAGAATGACGTGAATATATGAAGTACACAAACATCCCAGGAATATTAGTAATCATAATCACAATTATTAATCATAATTGCTGAATGATATGCCCATATAAAGTATGCATATAATAACCTTATTGGCCAATGGGCGGTCAGCTTTACAAGAGCTTTTTTATGTAATCACGTGCCTTTTTTGTCCAATACCAGCGAGGCCAGTGAGAGGTCCAGGTACTCTCACAGCGGGGTGCTAATCGCTGAGCCATTAGCACCCCGCTGTGAGAGCCCGCCGCGAGTCGGGTTCGTTTCCGACGATTTTCTCGCTCAACAAACTTAAAGTTTAGTAGTTTGTGTCTGTAGGTTTATATAGAAACACTGTTAAAGGTGAACAGAACCATCTGTAGTTTGTGTCTGTAGGTTTATATAGAAACACTGTTAAAGGTGAACAGAACCATCTGTAGTTTGTGTCTGTAGGTTTATATAGAAACCCTGTTAAAGGTGAACAGAACCATCTGTAGTTTGTGTCTGTAGGTTTATATAGAAACACTGTTAAAGGTGAACAGAACCATCTGTAGTTTGTGTCTGTAGGTTTATATAGAAACACTGTTAAAGGTGAACAGAACCATCTGTAGTTTGTGTCTGTAGGTTTATATAGAAACCCTGTTAAAGGTGAACAGAACCATCTGTAGTTTGTGTCTGTAGGTTTATATAGAAACCCTGTTAAAGGTGAACAGAACCATCTGTAGTTTGTGTCTGTAGGTTTATATAGAAACACTGTTAAAGGTGAACAGAACCATCTGTAGTTTGTGTCTGTAGGTTTATATAGAAACACTGTTAAAGGTGAACAGAACCATCTGTAGTTTGTGTCTGTAGGTTTATATAGAAACACTGTTAAAGGTGAAAAGAACCATCTGTAGTTTGTGTCTGTAGGTTTATATAGAAACCCTGTTAAAGGTGAACAGAACCATCTGTAGTTTGTGTCTGTAGGTTTATATAGAAACACTGTTAAAGGTGAACAGAACCATCTGTAGTTTGTGTCTGTAGGTTTATATAGAAACACTGTTAAAGGTGAACAGAACCATCTGTACCTTGTGTCTGTAGGTTTATATAGAAACACTGTTAAAGGTGAACAGAACCATCTGTAGTTTGTGTTTGTAGGCTTATATAGAAACACTGTTAAAGGTGAACAGAACCATCTGTAGTTTGTGTCTGTAGGTTTATATAGAAACACTGTTAAAGGTGAACAGAACCATCTGTAGTTTGTGTCTGTAGGTTTATATAGAAACACTGTTAAAGGTGAACAGAACCATCTGTAGGTTGTGTCTGTAGGTTTATATAGAAACACTGTTAAAGGTGAACAGAACCATCTGTAGTTTGTGTTTGTAGGTTTATATAGAAACCCTGTTAAAGGTGAACAGAACCATCTGTAGTTTGTGTCTGTAGGTTCATATAGAAACCCTGTTAAAGGTGAACAGAACCATCTGTAGTTTGTGTCTGTAGGTTTATATAGAAACACTGTTAAAGGTGAACAGAACCATCTATAGTTTATTTCTGTAGGTTTATATAGAAACGCTCGTGAAGGTGAACAGAACCATCTGTAGTTTGTGTCTGTAGGTTTATATAGAAACACTGTTAAAGGTGAACAGAACCATCTGTACCTTGTGTCTGTAGGTTTATATAGAAACACTGTTAAAGGTCAACATAACCATCTGTAGTTTGTGTCTGTAGGTTTATATAGAAACCCTGTTAAAGGTGAACAGAACCATCTGTAGTTTTTGTCTGTAGGTTCATATAGAAACCCTGTTAAAGGTGAACAGAACCATCTATAGTTTTTTTCTGTAGGTTTATATAGAAACGCTCGTAAAGGTGAACAGAACCATCTGTAGTTTGTGTCTGTAGGTTTATATAGAAACCCTGTTAAAGGTGAACAGAACCATCTGTAGTTTGTGTCTGTAGGTTTATATAGAAACACTGTTAAAGGTGAACAGAACCATCTGTAGTTTGTGTCTGTAGGTTTATATAGAAACACTGTTAAAGGTGAACAGAACCATCTGTAGTTTGTGTCTGTAGGTTTATATAGAAACCCTGTTAAAGGTGAATAGAACCATCTGTAGTTTGTGTCTGTAGGTTTATATAGAAACCCTGTTAAAGGTGAACAGAACCATCTGTAGTTTGTGTCTGTAGGTTTATATAGAAACACTGTTAAAGGTGAACAGAACCATCTGTAGTTTGTGTCTGTAGGTTTATATAGAAACACTGTTAAAGGTGAACAGAACCATCTGTAGTTTGTGTCTGTAGGTTTATATAGAAACACTGTTAAAGGTGAAAAGAACCATCTGTAGTTTGTGTCTGTAGGTTTATATAGAAACCCTGTTAAAGGTGAACAGAACCATCTGTAGTTTGTGTCTGTAGGTTTATATAGAAACACTGTTAAAGGTGAACAGAACCATCTGTAGTTTGTGTCTGTAGGTTTATATAGAAACACTGTTAAAGGTGAACAGAACCATCTGTACCTTGTGTCTGTAGGTTTATATAGAAACACTGTTAAAGGTGAACAGAACCATCTGTAGTTTGTGTTTGTAGGCTTATATAGAAACACTGTTAAAGGTGAACAGAACCATCTGTAGTTTGTGTCTGTAGGTTTATATAGAAACACTGTTAAAGGTGAACAGAACCATCTGTAGTTTGTGTCTGTAGGTTTATATAGAAACACTGTTAAAGGTGAACAGAACCATCTGTAGGTTGTGTCTGTAGGTTTATATAGAAACACTGTTAAAGGTGAACAGAACCATCTGTAGTTTGTGTTTGTAGGTTTATATAGAAACCCTGTTAAAGGTGAACAGAACCATCTGTAGTTTGTGTCTGTAGGTTCATATAGAAACCCTGTTAAAGGTGAACAGAACCATCTGTAGTTTGTGTCTGTAGGTTTATATAGAAACACTGTTAAAGGTGAACAGAACCATCTATAGTTTATTTCTGTAGGTTTATATAGAAACGCTCGTGAAGGTGAACAGAACCATCTGTAGTTTGTGTCTGTAGGTTTATATAGAAACACTGTTAAAGGTGAACAGAACCATCTGTACCTTGTGTCTGTAGGTTTATATAGAAACACTGTTAAAGGTCAACATAACCATCTGTAGTTTGTGTCTGTAGGTTTATATAGAAACCCTGTTAAAGGTGAACAGAACCATCTGTAGTTTTTGTCTGTAGGTTCATATAGAAACCCTGTTAAAGGTGAACAGAACCATCTATAGTTTTTTTCTGTAGGTTTATATAGAAACGCTCGTAAAGGTGAACAGAACCATCTGTAGTTTGTGTCTGTAGGTTTATATAGAAACACTGTTAAAGGTGAACAGAACCATCTGTACCTTGTGTCTGTAGGTTTATATAGAAACACTGTTAAAGGTGAACAGAACCATCTGTAGTTTGTGTCTGTAGGTTTATATAGAAACACTGTTAAAGGTGAACAGAACCATCTGTAGTTTGTGTCTGTAGGTTTATATAGAAACACTGTTAAAGGTGAACAGAACCATCTGTAGTTTGTGTCTGTAGGTTTATATAGCAACACTGTTAAAGGTGAACAGAACCATCTGTAGTTTTTGTCTGTAGGTTTATATAGAAACACTGTTAAACCCTGGTGAACAGAACCATCTGTAGTTTTTGTCTGTAGGTTTATATAGAAACACTGTTAAAGGTGAACAGAACCATCTGTAGTTTGTGTCTGTAGGTTTATATAGAAACCCTGTTAAAGGTGAACAGAACCATCTGTAGTTTGTGTCTGTAAGTTTATATAGAAACACTGTTAAAGGTGAACAGAACCATCTGTAGTTTGTGTCTGTAGGTTTATATAGAAACACTGTTAAACCCTGGTGAACAGAACCATCTGTAGTTTGTGTTTGTAGGTTTATATAGAAACACTGTTAAAGGTGAACAAAACCATCTGTAGTTTGTGTCTGTAGGTTTATATAGAAACACTGTTAAACCCTGGTGAACAGAACCATCTGTAGTTTGTGTCTGTAGGTTCATATAGAAACACTGTTAAAGGTGAACAGAACCATCTGTAGTTTGTGTCTGTAGGTTTATATAGAAACACTGTTAAAGGTGAACAGAACCATCTGTAGTTTGTGTCTGTAGGTTTATATAGAAACACTGTTAAAGGTGAAAAGAACCATCTGTAGTTTGTGTCTGTAGGTTTATATAGAAACCCTGTTAAAGGTGAACAGAACCATCTGTAGTTTGTGTCTGTAGGTTTATATAGAAACACTGTTAAAGGTGAACAGAACCATCTGTAGTTTGTGTCTGTAGGTTTATATAGAAACCCTGTTAAAGGTGAACAGAACCATCTGTAGTTTGTGTCTGTAGGTTCATATAGAAACCCTGTTAAAGGTGAACAGAACCATCTATAGTTTATTTCTGTAGGTTTATATAGAAACGCTCGTAAAGGTGAACAGAACCATCTGTAGTTTGTGTCTGTAGGTTTATATAGAAACACTGTTAAAGGTGAACAGAACCATCTGTACCTTGTGTCTGTAGGTTTATATAGAAACACTGTTAAAGGTGAACATAACCATCTGTAGTTTGTGTCTGTAGGTTTATATAGAAACCCTGTTAAAGGTGAACAGAACCATCTGTAGTTTGTGTCTGTAGGTTCATATAGAAACCCTGTTAAAGGTGAACAGAACCATCTATAGTTTTTTTCTGTAGGTTTATATAGAAACGCTCGTAAAGGTGAACAGAACCATCTGTAGTTTGTGTCTGTAGGTTTATATAGAAACACTGTTAAAGGTGAACAGAACCATCTGTACCTTGTGTCTGTAGGTTTATATAGAAACACTGTTAAAGGTGAACAGAACCATCTGTAGTTTGTGTCTGTAGGTTTATATAGAAACACTGTTAAAGGTGAACAGAACCATCTGTAGGTTGTGTCTGTAGGTTTATATAGAAACACTGTTAAAGGTGAACAGAACCATCTGTAGTTTGTGTTTGTAGGTTTATATAGAAACCCTGTTAAAGGTGAACAGAACCATCTGTAGTTTGTGTCTGTAGGTTCATATAGAAACCCTGTTAAAGGTGAACAGAACCATCTGTAGTTTGTGTCTGTAGGTTTATATAGAAACACTGTTAAAGGTGAACAGAACCATCTATAGTTTATTTCTGTAGGTTTATATAGAAACGCTCGTAAAGGTGAACAGAACCATCTGTAGTTTGTGTCTGTAGGTTTATATAGAAACACTGTTAAAGGTGAACAGAACCATCTGTACCTTGTGTCTGTAGGTTTATATAGAAACACTGTTAAAGGTCAACATAACCATCTGTAGTTTGTGTCTGTAGGTTTATATAGAAACCCTGTTAAAGGTGAACAGAACCATCTGTAGTTTTTGTCTGTAGGTTCATATAGAAACCCTGTTAAAGGTGAACAGAACCATCTATAGTTTTTTTCTGTAGGTTTATATAGAAACGCTCGTAAAGGTGAACAGAACCATCTGTAGTTTGTGTCTGTAGGTTTATATAGAAACACTGTTAAAGGTGAACAGAACCATCTGTACCTTGTGTCTGTAGGTTTATATAGAAACACTGTTAAAGGTGAACAGAACCATCTGTAGTTTGTGTCTGTAGGTTTATATAGAAACACTGTTAAAGGTGAACAGAACCATCTGTAGTTTGTGTCTGTAGGTTTATATAGAAACACTGTTAAAGGTGAACAGAACCATCTGCACTTTGTGTCTGTAGGTTTATATAGAAACCCTGTTAAAGGTGAACAGAACCATCTGTAGTTTGTGTCTGTAGGTTTATATAGAAACACTGTTAAAGGTGAACAGAACCATCTGTAGTTTGTGTCCTTAGGTTTATATAGAAACACTGTTAAAGGTGAACAGAACCATCTGTAGTTTGTGTCTGTAGGTTTATATAGCAACACTGTTAAAGGTGAACAGAACCATCTGTAGTTTTTGTCTGTAGGTTTATATAGAAACACTGTTAAACCCTGGTGAACAGAACCATCTGTAGTTTTTGTCTGTAGGTTTATATAGAAACACTGTTAAAGGTGAACAGAACCATCTGTAGTTTGTGTCTGTAGGTTTATATAGAAACCCTGTTAAAGGTGAACAGAACCATCTGTAGTTTGTGTCTGTAAGTTTATATAGAAACACTGTTAAAGGTGAACAGAACCATCTGTAGTTTGTGTCTGTAGGTTTATATAGAAACACTGTTAAACCCTGGTGAACAGAACCATCTGTAGTTTGTGTTTGTAGGTTTATATAGAAACACTGTTAAAGGTGAACAAAACCATCTGTAGTTTGTGTCTGTAGGTTTATATAGAAACACTGTTAAACCCTGGTGAACAGAACCATCTGTAGTTTTTGTCTGTAGGTTCATATAGAAACACTGTTAAAGGTGAACAGAACCATATGTAGTTTGTGTCTGTAGGTTTATATAAAAACACTGTTAAAGGTGAACAGAACCATCTGTAGTTTGTGTCTGTAGGTTTATATAGAAACACTGTTAAAGGTGAACAGAACCATCTGTAGTTTGTGTCTGTAGGTTTATATAGAAACACTGTTAAAGGTGAACAGAACCATCTGTAGTTTGTGTCTGTAGGTTTTTATAGAAACACTGTTAAAGGTGAACAGAACCATCTGTAGTTTGTGTTTGTAGGTTTATATAGAAACACTGTTAAAGGTGAACAGAACCATCTGTAGTTTGTGTCTGTAGGTTTATATAGAAACACTGTTAAAGGTGAACAGAACCATCTGTAGTTTGTGTCTGTAGGTTTATATAGAAACACTGTTAAACCCTGGTGAACAGAACCATCTGTAGTTTGTGTTTGTAGGTTTATATAGAAACACTGTTAAAGGTGAATAGAACCATCTGTAGTTTGTGTCTGTAGGTTTATATAGAAACACTGTTAAAGGTGAACAGAACCATCTGTAGTTTTTGTCTGTAGGTTTATATAAAAACACTGTTAAAGGTGAACAGAACCATCTGTAGTTTGTGTCTGTAGGTTTGTATAGAAACCCTGTTCAAGGTGAACAGAACCATCTGTAGTTTGTGTCTGTAGGTTTATATAGAAACAATGTTAAAGGTGAACAGAACCATCTGTAGTTTGTGTCTGTAGGTTTATATAGAAACACTGTTAAAGGTGAACAGAACCATCTGTAGTTTGTGTTTGTAGGTTTATATAGAAACACTGTTAAAGGTGAACAGAACCATCTGTAGTTTGTGTCTGTAGGTTTATATAGAAACACTGTTAAACCCTGGTGAACAGAACCATCTGTAGTTTGTGTCTGTAGGTTCATATAGAAACACTGTTAAACCCTGGTGAACAGAACCATCTGTAGTTTGTGTCTGTAGGTTTATATAGAAACACTGTTAAAGGTGAACAGAACCATCTGTAGTTTGTGTCTGTAGGTTTATATAGAAACCCTGTTAAAGGTGAACAGAACCATCTGTAGTTTGTGTCTGTAGGTTTATATAGAAACACTGTTAAAGGTGAACAGAACCATCTGTAGTTTGTGTCTGTAGGTTTATATAGAAACACTGTTAAACCCTGGCGAAAAGAACCATCTGTAGTTTTTGTCTGTAGGTTCATATAGAAACACTGTTAAAGGTGAACAGAACCATATGTAGTTTGTGTCTGTAGGTTTATATAAAAACACTGTTAAAGGTGAACAGAACCATCTGTAGTTTGTGTCTGTAGGTTTATATAGAAACACTGTTAAAGGTGAACAGAACCATCTGTAGTTTGTGTCTGTAGGTTTATATAGAAACACTGTTAAAGGTGAACAGAACCATCTGTAGTTTGTGTTTGTAGGCTTATATAGAAACACTGTTAAAGGTGAACAGAACCATCTGTAGTTTGTGTCTGTAGGTTTATATAGAAACACTGTTAAAGGTGAACAGAACCATCTGTAGTTTGTGTCTGTAGGTTTATATAGAAACACTGTTAAACCCTGGTGAACAGAACCATCTGTAGTTTGTGTTTGTAGGTTTATATAGAAACACTGTTAAAGGTGAATAGAACCATCTGTAGTTTGTGTCTGTAGGTTTATATAGAAACACTGTTAAAGGTGAACAGAACCATCTGTAGTTTGTGTCTGTAGGTTTATATAGAAACACTGTTAAAGGTGAACAGAACCATCTGTAGTTTTTGTCTGTAGGTTTATATAAAAACACTGTTAAAGGTGAACAGAACCATCTGTAGTTTGTGTCTGTAGGTTTGTATAGAAACCCTGTTAAAGGTGAACACAACCATCTGTAGTTTGTGTCTGTAGGTTTATATAGAAACACTGTTAAAGGTGAACAGAACCATCTGTAGTTTGTGTCTGTAGGTTTATATAGAAACACTGTTAAAGGTGAACAGAACCATCTGTAGTTTTTGTCTGTAGGTTTATATAAAAACACTGTTAAAGGTGAACAGAACCATCTGTAGTTTGTGTCTGTAGGTTTGTATAGAAACCCTGTTAAAGGTGAACACAACCATCTGTAGTTTGTGTCTGTAGGTTTATATAGAAACACTGTTAAAGGTGAACAGAACCATCTGTAGTTTGTGTCTGTAGGTTCATATAGAAACACTGTTAAAGGTGAACAGAACCATCTGTAGTTTGTGTCTGTAGGTTTATATAGAAACACTGTTAAAGGTGAACAGAACCATCTGTAGTTTGTGTTTGTAGGTTTATATAGAAACACTGTTAAAGGTGAACAGAACCATCTGTAGTTTGTGTCTGTAGGTTTATATAGAAACACTGTTAAACCCTGGTGAACAGAACCATCTGTAGTTTGTGTCTGTAGGTTCATATAGAAACACTGTTAAAACCTGGTGAACAGAACCATCTGTAGTTTGTGTCTGTAGGTTTATATAGAAACACTGTTAAAGGTGAACAGAACCATCTATATTTTTTTTCTGTAGGTTTATATAGAAACGCTCGTAAAGGTGAACAGAACCATCTGTAGTTTGTGTCTGTAGGTTTATATAGAAACACTGTTAAAGGTGAACAGAACCATCTGTACCTTGTGTCTGTAGGTTTATATAGAAACACTGTTAAAGGTGAACAGAACCATCTGTAGTTTGTGTCTGTAGGTTTATATAGAAACACTGTTAAAGGTGAACAGAACCATCTGTAGTTTGTGTCTGTAGGTTTATATAGAAACACTGTTAAAGGTGAACAGAACCATCTGCACTTTGTGTCTGTAGGTTTATATAGAAACCCTGTTAAAGGTGAACAGAACCATCTGTAGTTTGTGTCTGTAGGTTTATATAGAAACACTGTTAAAGGTGAACAGAACCATCTGTAGTTTGTGTCCTTAGGTTTATATAGAAACACTGTTAAAGGTGAACAGAACCATCTGTAGTTTGTGTCTGTAGGTTTATATAGCAACACTGTTAAAGGTGAACAGAACCATCTGTAGTTTTTGTCTGTAGGTTTATATAGAAACACTGTTAAACCCTGGTGAACAGAACCATCTGTAGTTTTTGTCTGTAGGTTTATATAGAAACACTGTTAAAGGTGAACAGAACCATCTGTAGTTTGTGTCTGTAGGTTTATATAGAAACCCTGTTAAAGGTGAACAGAACCATCTGTAGTTTGTGTCTGTAGGTTTATATAGAAACACTGTTAAAGGTGAACAGAACCATCTGTAGTTTGTGTCTGTAGGTTTATATAGAAACACTGTTAAACCCTGGTGAACAGAACCATCTGTAGTTTGTGTTTGTAGGTTTATATAGAAACACTGTTAAAGGTGAACAAAACCATCTGTAGTTTGTGTCTGTAGGTTTATATAGAAACACTGTTAAACCCTGGTGAACAGAACCATCTGTAGTTTTTGTCTGTAGGTTCATATAGAAACACTGTTAAAGGTGAACAGAACCATCTGTAGTTTGTGTCTGTAGGTTTATATAGAAACACTGTTAAAGGTGAACAGAACCATCTGTAGTTTGTGTCTGTAGGTTTATATAGAAACACTGTTAAAGGTGAACAGAACCATCTGTAGTTTGTGTCTGTAGGTTTATATAGAAACCCTGTTAAAGGTGAACAGAACCATCTGTAGTTTGTGTCTGTAGGTTTATATAGAAACACTGTTAAACCCTGGTG
Source organism: Odontesthes bonariensis (assembly GCF_027942865.1). NCBI lineage: Eukaryota > Metazoa > Chordata > Actinopteri > Atheriniformes > Atherinopsidae > Odontesthes > Odontesthes bonariensis. The sequence goes on along the minus strand of NC_134528.1, from coordinate 32,022,068 downwards.
AACAGAACCATCTGTAGTTTGTGTCTGTAGGTTTATATAGAAACACTGTTAAAGGTAAACAGAACCATCTGTAGTTTGTGTCTGTAGGTTTATATAGAAACACTGTTAAAGGTGAAAAGAACCATCTGTAGTTTGTGTCTGTAGGTTTATATAGAAACCCTGTTAAAGGTGAACAGAACCATCTGCACTTTGTGTCTGTAGGTTTATATAGAAACACTGTTAAAGGTGAACAGAACCATCTGTAGTTTGTGTCTGTAGGTTTATATAGAAACCCTGTTAAAGGTGAACAGAACAATCTGTAGTTTGTGTCTGTAGGTTTATATAGAAACCCTGTTAAAGGTGAACAGAACCATCTGTAGTTTGTGTCTGTAGGTTTATATAGAAACACTGTTAAAGGTGAACAGAACCATCTGTAGTTTGTGTCTGTAGGTTTATATAGAAACCCTGTTAAAGGTGAACAGAACCATCTGTAGTTTGTGTCTGTAGGTTTATATAGAAACACTGTTAAAGGTGAAAAGAACCATCTGTAGTTTGTGTCCTTAGGTTTATATAGAAACCCTGTTAAAGGTGAACAGAATCATCTGTAGGTTGTGTCTGTAGGTTTATATAGAAACACTGTTAAAGGTGAACAGAACCATCTGTAGTTTGTGTCTGTAGGTTTATATAGAAACACTGTTAAAGGTGAACAGAACCATCTGCACTTTGTGTCTGTAGGTTTATATAGAAACACTGTTAAAGGTGAACAGAACCATCTGTAGTTTGTGTCTGTAGGTTCATATAGAAACCCTGTTAAAGGTGAACAGAACCATCTATAGTTTTTTTCTGTAGGTTTATATAGAAACGCTCGTAAAGGTGAACAGAACCATCTGTAGTTTGTGTCTGTAGGTTTATATAGAAACACTGTTAAAGGTGAACAGAACCATCTGTACCTTGTGTCTGTAGGTTTATATAGAAACACTGTTAAAGGTGAACAGAACCATCTGTAGTTTGTGTCTGTAGGTTTATATAGAAACACTGTTAAAGGTGAACAGAACCATCTGTAGTTTGTGTCTGTAGGTTTATATAGAAACACTGTTAAAGGTGAACAGAACCATCTGTAGGTTGTGTCTGTAGGTTTATATAGAAACACTGTTAAAGGTGAACAGAACCATCTGTAGTTTGTGTCCTTAGGTTTATATAGAAACCCTGTTAAAGGTGAACAGAACCATCTGTAGTTTGTGTCTGTAGGTTCATATAGAAACCCTGTTAAAGGTGAACAGAACCATCTGTAGTTTGTGTCTGTAGGTTTATATAGAAACACTGTTAAAGGTGAACAGAACCATCTATAGTTTATTTCTGTAGGTTTATATAGAAACGCTCGTAAAGGTGAACAGAACCATCTGTAGTTTGTGTCTGTAGGTTTATATAGAAACACTGTTAAAGGTGAACAGAACCATCTGTACCTTGTGTCTGTAGGTTTATATAGAAACACTGTTAAAGGTCAACATAACCATCTGTAGTTTGTGTCTGTAGGTTTATATAGAAACCCTGTTAAAGGTGAACAGAACCATCTGTAGTTTGTGTCTGTAGGTTCATATAGAAACCCTGTTAAAGGTGAACAGAACCATCTATAGTTTTTTTCTGTAGGTTTATATAGAAACGCTCGTAAAGGTGAACAGAACCATCTGTAGTTTGTGTCTGTAGGTTTATATAGAAACACTGTTAAAGGTGAACAGAACCATCTGTAGTTTGTGTCTGTAGGTTTATATAGAAACACTGTTAAACCCTGGTGAACAGAACCATCTGTAGTTTGTGTTTGTAGGTTTATATAGAAACACTGTTAAAGGTGAACAAAACCATCTGTAGTTTGTGTCTGTAGGTTTATATAGAAACACTGTTAAACCCTGGTGAACAGAACCATCTGTAGTTTTTGTCTGTAGGTTCATATAGAAACACTGTTAAAGGTGAACAGAACCATCTGTAGTTTGTGTCTGTAGGTTTATATAGAAACACTGTTAAAGGTGAACAGAACCATCTGTAGTTTGTGTCTGTAGGTTTATATAGAAACACTGTTAAAGGTGAACAGAACCATCTGTAGTTTGTGTCTGTAGGTTTATATAGAAACCCTGTTAAAGGTGAACAGAACCATCTGTAGTTTGTGTCTGTAGGTTTATATAGAAACACTGTTAAACCCTGGTGAACAGAACCATCTGTAGTTTGTGTCTGTAGGTTTATATAGAAACACTGTTAAAGGTAAACAGAACCATCTGTAGTTTGTGTCTGTAGGTTTATATAGAAACACTGTTAAAGGTGAAAAGAACCATCTGTAGTTTGTGTCTGTAGGTTTATATAGAAACCCTGTTAAAGGTGAACAGAACCATCTGCACTTTGTGTCTGTAGGTTTATATAGAAACACTGTTAAAGGTGAACAGAACCATCTGTAGTTTGTGTCTGTAGGTTTATATAGAAACCCTGTTAAAGGTGAACAGAACAATCTGTAGTTTGTGTCTGTAGGTTTATATAGAAACCCTGTTAAAGGTGAACAGAACCATCTGTAGTTTGTGTCTGTAGGTTTATATAGAAACACTGTTAAAGGTGAACAGAACCATCTGTAGTTTGTGTCTGTAGGTTTATATAGAAACCCTGTTAAAGGTGAACAGAACCATCTGTAGTTTGTGTCTGTAGGTTTATATAGAAACACTGTTAAAGGTGAAAAGAACCATCTGTAGTTTGTGTCCTTAGGTTTATATAGAAACCCTGTTAAAGGTGAACAGAATCATCTGTAGGTTGTGTCTGTAGGTTTATATAGAAACACTGTTAAAGGTGAACAGAACCATCTGTAGTTTGTGTCTGTAGGTTTATATAGAAACACTGTTAAAGATGAAAAGAACCATCTGTAGTTTGTGTCTGTAGGTTTATATAGAAACCCTGTTAAAGGTGAACAGAACCATCTGTAGTTTGTGTCTGTAGGTTTATATAGAAACACTGTTAAAGGTGAACAGAACCATCTGTAGTTTGTGTCTGTAGGTTTATATAGAAACCCTGTTAAAGGTGAACAGAACCATCTGTAGTTTGTGTCTGTAGGTTCATATAGAAACCCTGTTAAAGGTGAACAGAACCATCTATAGTTTATTTCTGTAGGTTTATATAGAAACGCTCGTAAAGGTGAACAGAACCATCTGTAGTTTGTGTCTGTAGGTTTATATAGAAACACTGTTAAAGGTGAACAGAACCATCTGTACCTTGTGTCTGTAGGTTTATATAGAAACACTGTTAAAGGTGAACATAACCATCTGTAGTTTGTGTCTGTAGGTTTATATAGAAACCCTGTTAAAGGTGAACAGAACCATCTGTAGTTTGTGTCTGTAGGTTCATATAGAAACCCTGTTAAAGGTGAACAGAACCATCTATAGTTTTTTTCTGTAGGTTTATATAGAAACGCTCGTAAAGGTGAACAGAACCATCTGTAGTTTGTGTCTGTAGGTTTATATAGAAACACTGTTAAAGGTGAACAGAACCATCTGTACCTTGTGTCTGTAGGTTTATATAGAAACACTGTTAAAGGTGAACAGAACCATCTGTAGTTTGTGTCTGTAGGTTTATATAGAAACACTGTTAAAGGTGAACAGAACCATCTGTAGTTTGTGTCTGTAGGTTTATATAGAAACACTGTTAAAGGTGAACAGAACCATCTGTAGGTTGTGTCTGTAGGTTTATATAGAAACACTGTTAAAGGTGAACAGAACCATCTGTAGTTTGTGTCCTTAGGTTTATATAGAAACCCTGTTAAAGGTGAACAGAACCATCTGTAGTTTGTGTCTGTAGGTTCATATAGAAACCCTGTTAAAGGTGAACAGAACCATCTGTAGTTTGTGTCTGTAGGTTTATATAGAAACACTGTTAAAGGTGAACAGAACCATCTATAGTTTATTTCTGTAGGTTTATATAGAAACGCTCGTAAAGGTGAACAGAACCATCTGTAGTTTGTGTCTGTAGGTTTATATAGAAACACTGTTAAAGGTGAACAGAACCATCTGTACCTTGTGTCTGTAGGTTTATATAGAAACACTGTTAAAGGTCAACATAACCATCTGTAGTTTGTGTCTGTAGGTTTATATAGAAACCCTGTTAAAGGTGAACAGAACCATCTGTAGTTTGTGTCTGTAGGTTCATATAGAAACCCTGTTAAAGGTGAACAGAACCATCTATAGTTTTTTTCTGTAGGTTTATATAGAAACGCTCGTAAAGGTGAACAGAACCATCTGTAGTTTGTGTCTGTAGGTTTATATAGAAACACTGTTAAAGGTGAACAGAACCATCTGTACCTTGTGTCTGTAGGTTTATATAGAAACACTGTTAAAGGTGAACAGAACCATCTGTAGTTTGTGTCTGTAGGTTTATATAGAAACACTGTTAAAGGTGAACAGAACCATCTGTAGTTTGTGTCTCTAGGTTTATATAGAAACACTGTTAAAGGTGAACAGAACCATCTGCACTTTGTGTCTGTAGGTTTATATAGAAACCCTGTTAAAGGTGAACAGAACCATCTGTAGTTTGTGTCTGTAGGTTTATATAGAAACACTGTTAAAGGTGAACAGAACCATCTGTAGTTTGTGTCCTTAGGTTTATATAGAAACACTGTTAAAGGTGAACAGAACCATCTGTAGTTTGTGTCTGTAGGTTTATATAGCAACACTGTTAAAGGTGAACAGAACCATCTGTAGTTTTTGTCTGTAGGTTTATATAGAAACACTGTTAAACCCTGGTGAACAGAACCATCTGTAGTTTTTGTCTGTAGGTTTATATAGAAACACTGTTAAAGGTGAACAGAACCATCTGTAGTTTGTGTCTGTAGGTTTATATAGAAACCCTGTTAAAGGTGAACAGAACCATCTGTAGTTTGTGTCTGTAGGTTTATATAGAAACACTGTTAAAGGTGAACAGAACCATCTGTAGTTTGTGTCTGTAGGTTTATATAGAAACACTGTTAAACCCTGGTGAACAGAACCATCTGTAGTTTGTGTTTGTAGGTTTATATAGAAACACTGTTAAAGGTGAACAAAACCATCTGTAGTTTGTGTCTGTAGGTTTATATAGAAACACTGTTAAACCCTGGTGAACAGAACCATCTGTAGTTTTTGTCTGTAGGTTCATATAGAAACACTGTTAAAGGTGAACAGAACCATATGTAGTTTGTGTCTGTAGGTTTATATAAAAACACTGTTAAAGGTGAACAGAACCATCTGTAGTTTGTGTCTGTAGGTTTATATAGAAACACTGTTAAAGGTGAACAGAACCATCTGTAGTTTGTGTCTGTAGGTTTATATAGAAACACTGTTAAACCCTGGTGAACAGAACCATCTGTAGTTTGTGTTTGTAGGTTTATATAGAAACACTGTTAAAGGTGAATAGAACCATCTGTAGTTTGTGTCTGTAGGTTTATATAGAAACACTGTTAAAGGTGAACAGAACCATCTGTAGTTTGTGTCTGTAGGTTTATATAGAAACACTGTTAAAGGTGAACAGAACCATCTGTAGTTTGTGTCTGTAGGTTTATATAGAAACACTGTTAAAGGTGAACAGAACCATCTGTAGTTTTTGTCTGTAGGTTTATATAAAAACACTGTTAAAGGTGAACAGAACCATCTGTAGTTTGTGTCTGTAGGTTTGTATAGAAACCCTGTTAAAGGTGAACAGAACCATCTGTAGTTTGTGTCTGTAGGTTTATATAGAAACAATGTTAAAGGTGAACAGAACCATCTGTAGTTTGTGTCTGTAGGTTTATATAGAAACACTGTTAAAGGTGAACAGAACCATCTGTAGTTTGTGTTTGTAGGTTTATATAGAAACACTGTTAAAGGTGAACAGAACCATCTGTAGTTTGTGTCTGTAGGTTTATATAGAAACACTGTTAAACCCTGGTGAACAGAACCATCTGTAGTTTGTGTCTGTAGGTTCATATAGAAACACTGTTAAACCCTGGTGAACAGAACCATCTGTAGTTTGTGTCTGTAGGTTTATATAGAAACACTGTTAAAGGTGAACAGAACCATCTGTAGTTTGTGTCTGTAGGTTTATATAGAAACACTGTTAAAGGTGAACAGAACCATCTGTAGTTTGTGTCTGTAGGTTTATATAGAAACAATGTTAAACCCTGGCGAAAAGAACCATCTGCAGTTTGTGTCTGTAGGTTTATATAGAAACACTGTTAAAGGTGAACAGAACCATCTGTAGTTTGTGTCTGTAGGTTTATATAGAAACACTGTTAAAGGTGAACAGAACCATCTGTAGTTTGTGTCTGTAGGTTTATATAGAAACCCTGTTAAAGGTGAACAGAACCATCTGTAGTTTGTGTCTGTAGGTTTATATAGAAACACTGTTAAAGGTGAACAGAACCATCTGTAGTTTGTGTCTGTAGGTTTATATAGAAACCCTGTTAAAGGTGAACAGAACCATCTGTAGTTTGTGTCTGTAGGTTCATATAGAAACCCTGTTAAAGGTGAACAGAACCATCTATAGTTTATTTCTGTAGGTTTATATAGAAACGCTCGTAAAGGTGAACAGAACCATCTGTAGTTTGTGTCTGTAGGTTTATATAGAAACACTGTTAAAGGTGAACAGAACCATCTGTACCTTGTGTCTGTAGGTTTATATAGAAACACTGTTAAAGGTGAACATAACCATCTGTAGTTTGTGTCTGTAGGTTTATATAGAAACCCTGTTAAAGGTGAACAGAACCATCTGTAGTTTGTGTCTGTAGGTTCATATAGAAACACTGTTAAAGGTGAACAGAACCATCTATAGTTTTTTTCTGTAGGTTTATATAGAAACGCTCGTAAAGGTGAACAGAACCATCTGTAGTTTGTGTCTGTAGGTTTATATAGAAACACTGTTAAAGGTGAACAGAACCATCTGTACCTTGTGTCTGTAGGTTTATATAGAAACACTGTTAAAGGTGAACAGAACCATCTGTAGTTTGTGTCTGTAGGTTTATATAGAAACACTGTTAAAGGTGAACAGAACCATCTGTAGTTTGTGTCTGTAGGTTTATATAGAAACACTGTTAAAGGTGAACAGAACCATGTGCACTTTGTGTCTGTAGGTTTATATAGAAACCCTGTTAAAGGTGAACAGAACCATCTGTAGTTTGTGTCTGTAGGTTTATATAGAAACACTGTTAAAGGTGAACAGAACCATCTGTAGTTTGTGTCCTTAGGTTTATATAGAAACACTGTTAAAGGTGAACAGAACCATCTGTAGTTTGTGTCTGTAGGTTTATATAGCAACACTGTTAAAGGTGAACAGAACCATCTGTAGTTTGTGTCTGTAGGTTTATATAGAAACACTGTTAAAGGTGAACAGAACCATCTGTAGTTTGTGTCTGTAGGTTTATATAGAAACACTGTTAAACCCTGGTGAACAGAACCATCTGTAGTTTGTGTTTGTAGGTTTATATAGAAACACTGTTAAAGGTGAACAAAACCATCTGTAGTTTGTGTCTGTAGGTTTATATAGAAACACTGTTAAACCCTGGTGAACAGAACCATCTGTAGTTTTTGTCTGTAGGTTCATATAGAAACACTGTTAAAGGTGAACAGAACCATCTGTAGTTTGTGTCTGTAGGTTTATATAGAAACACTGTTAAAGGTGAACAGAACCATCTGTAGTTTGTGTCTGTAGGTTTATATAGAAACACTGTTAAAGGTGAACAGAACCATCTGTAGTTTGTGTCTGTAGGTTTATATAGAAACCCTGTTAAAGGTGAACAGAACCATCTGTAGTTTGTGTCTGTAGGTTTATATAGAAACACTGTTAAACCCTGGTGAACAGAACCATCTGTAGTTTGTGTCTGTAGGTTTATATAGAAACACTGTTAAAGGTAAACAGAACCATCTGTAGTTTGTGTCTGTAGGTTTATATAGAAACACTGTTAAAGGTGAAAAGAACCATCTGTAGTTTGTGTCTGTAGGTTTATATAGAAACCCTGTTAAAGGTGAACAGAACCATCTGCACTTTGTGTCTGTAGGTTTATATAGAAACACTGTTAAAGGTGAACAGAACCATCTGTAGTTTGTGTCTGTAGGTTTATATAGAAACCCTGTTAAAGGTGAACAGAACAATCTGTAGTTTGTGTCTGTAGGTTTATATAGAAACCCTGTTAAAGGTGAACAGAACCATCTGTAGTTTGTGTCTGTAGGTTTATATAGAAACACTGTTAAAGGTGAACAGAACCATCTGTAGTTTGTGTCTGTAGGTTTATATAGAAACCCTGTTAAAGGTGAACAGAACCATCTGTAGTTTGTGTCTGTAGGTTTATATAGAAACACTGTTAAAGGTGAAAAGAACCATCTGTAGTTTGTGTCCTTAGGTTTATATAGAAACCCTGTTAAAGGTGAACAGAATCATCTGTAGGTTGTGTCTGTAGGTTTATATAGAAACACTGTTAAAGGTGAACAGAACCATCTGTAGTTTGTCTGTAGGTTTATATAGAAACACTGTTAAAGGTGAAAAGAACCATCTGTAGTTTGTGTCTGTAGGTTTATATAGAAACCCTGTTAAAGGTGAACAGAACCATCTGTAGTTTGTGTCTGTAGGTTTATATAGAAACACTGTTAAAGGTGAACAGAACCATCTGTAGTTTGTGTCTGTAGGTTTATATAGAAACCCTGTTAAAGGTGAACAGAACCATCTGTAGTTTGTGTTTGTAGGTTTATATAGAAACACTGTTAAAGGTGAACAGAACCATCTGTAGTTTGTGTCTGTAGGTTTATATAGAAACACTGTTAAACCCTGGTGAACAGAACCATCTGTAGTTTGTGTCTGTAGGTTCATATAGAAACACTGTTAAACCCTGGTGAACAGAACCATCTGTAGTTTGTGTCTGTAGGTTTATATAGAAACACTGTTAAAGGTGAACAGAACCATCTGTAGTTTGTGTCTGTAGGTTTATATAGAAACCCTGTTAAAGGTGAACAGAACCATCTGTAGTTTGTGTCTGTAGGTTTATATAGAAACACTGTTAAAGGTGAACAGAACCATCTGTAGTTTGTGTCTGTAGGTTTATATAGAAACACTGTTAAACCCTGGCGAAAAGAACCATCTGTAGTTTTTGTCTGTAGGTTCATATAGAAACACTGTTAAAGGTGAACAGAACCATATGTAGTTTGTGTCTGTAGGTTTATATAAAAACACTGTTAAAGGTGAACAGAACCATCTGTAGTTTGTGTCTGTAGGTTTATATAGAAACACTGTTAAAGGTGAACAGAACCATCTGTAGTTTGTGTCTGTAGGTTTATATAGAAACACTGTTAAAGGTGAACAGAACCATCTGTAGTTTGTGTTTGTAGGCTTATATAGAAACACTGTTAAAGGTGAACAGAACCATCTGTAGTTTGTGTCTGTAGGTTTATATAGAAACACTGTTAAAGGTGAACAGAACCATCTGTAGTTTGTGTCTGTAGGTTTATATAGAAACACTGTTAAACCCTGGTGAACAGAACCATCTGTAGTTTGTGTTTGTAGGTTTATATAGAAACACTGTTAAAGGTGAATAGAACCATCTGTAGTTTGTGTCTGTAGGTTTATATAGAAACACTGTTAAAGGTGAACAGAACCATCTGTAGTTTGTGTCTGTAGGTTTATATAGAAACACTGTTAAAGGTGAACAGAACCATCTGTAGTTTTTGTCTGTAGGTTTATATAAAAACACTGTTAAAGGTGAACAGAACCATCTGTAGTTTGTGTCTGTAGGTTTGTATAGAAACCCTGTTAAAGGTGAACACAACCATCTGTAGTTTGTGTCTGTAGGTTTATATAGAAACACTGTTAAAGGTGAACAGAACCATCTGTAGTTTGTGTCTGTAGGTTTATATAGAAACACTGTTAAAGGTGAACAGAACCATCTGTAGTTTTTGTCTGTAGGTTTATATAAAAACACTGTTAAAGGTGAACAGAACCATCTGTAGTTTGTGTCTGTAGGTTTGTATAGAAACCCTGTTAAAGGTGAACACAACCATCTGTAGTTTGTGTCTGTAGGTTTATATAGAAACACTGTTAAAGGTGAACAGAACCATCTGTAGTTTGTGTCTGTAGGTTCATATAGAAACACTGTTAAAGGTGAACAGAACCATCTGTAGTTTGTGTCTGTAGGTTTATATAGAAACACTGTTAAAGGTGAACAGAACCATCTGTAGTTTGTGTTTGTAGGTTTATATAGAAACACTGTTAAAGGTGAACAGAACCATCTGTAGTTTGTGTCTGTAGGTTTATATAGAAACACTGTTAAACCCTGGTGAACAGAACCATCTGTAGTTTGTGTCTGTAGGTTCATATAGAAACACTGTTAAACCCTGGTGAACAGAACCATCTGTAGTTTGTGTCTGTAGGTTTATATAGAAACACTGTTAAAGGTGAACAGAACCATCTATAGTTTTTTTCTGTAGGTTTATATAGAAACGCTCGTAAAGGTGAACAGAACCATCTGTAGTTTGTGTCTGTAGGTTTATATAGAAACACTGTTAAAGGTGAACAGAACCATCTGTACCTTGTGTCTGTAGGTTTATATAGAAACACTGTTAAAGGTGAACAGAACCATCTGTAGTTTGTGTCTGTAGGTTTATATAGAAACACTGTTAAAGGTGAACAGAACCATCTGTAGTTTGTGTCTGTAGGTTTATATAGAAACACTGTTAAAGGTGAACAGAACCATCTGCACTTTGTGTCTGTAGGTTTATATAGAAACCCTGTTAAAGGTGAACAGAACCATCTGTAGTTTGTGTCTGTAGGTTTATATAGAAACACTGTTAAAGGTAAACAGAACCATCTGTAGTTTGTGTCTGTAGGTTTATATAGAAACACTGTTAAAGGTGAAAAGAACCATCTGTAATTTGTGTCTGTAGGTTTATATAGAAACCCTGTTAAAGGTGAACAGAACCATCTGCACTTTGTGTCTGTAGGTTTATATAGAAACACTGTTAAAGGTGAACAGAACCATCTGTAGTTTGTGTCTGTAGGTTTATATAGAAACCCTGTTAAAGGTGAACAGAACAATCTGTAGTTTGTGTCTGTAGGTTTATATAGAAACCCTGTTAAAGGTGAACAGAACCATCTGTAGTTTGTGTCTGTAGGTTTATATAGAAACACTGTTAAAGGTGAACAGAACCATCTGTAGTTTGTGTCTGTAGGTTTATATAGAAACCCTGTTAAAGGTGAACAGAACCATCTGTAGTTTGTGTCTGTAGGTTTATATAGAAACACTGTTAAAGGTGAAAAGAACCATCTGTAGTTTGTGTCCTTAGGTTTATATAGAAACCCTGTTAAAGGTGAACAGAATCATCTGTAGGTTGTGTCTGTAGGTTTATATAGAAACACTGTTAAAGGTGAACAGAACCATCTGTAGTTTGTGTCTGTAGGTTTATATAGAAACACTGTTAAAGGTGAAAAGAACCATCTGTAGTTTGTGTCTGTAGGTTTATATAGAAACCCTGTTAAAGGTGAACAGAACCATCTGTAGTTTGTGTCTGTAGGTTTATATAGAAACACTGTTAAAGGTGAACAGAACCATCTGTAGTTTGTGTCTGTAGGTTTATATAGAAACCCTGTTAAAGGTGAACAGAACCATCTGTAGTTTGTGTCTGTAGGTTCATATAGAAACCCTGTTAAAGGTGAACAGAACCATCTATAGTTTATTTCTGTAGGTTTATATAGAAACGCTCGTAAAGGTGAACAGAACCATCTGTAGTTTGTGTCTGTAGGTTTATATAGAAACACTGTTAAAGGTGAACAGAACCATCTGTACCTTGTGTCTGTAGGTTTATATAGAAACACTGTTAAAGGTGAACATAACCATCTGTAGTTTGTGTCTGTAGGTTTATATAGAAACCCTGTTAAAGGTGAACAGAACCATCTGTAGTTTGTGTCTGTAGGTTCATATAGAAACCCTGTTAAAGGTGAACAGAACCATCTATAGTTTTTTTCTGTAGGTTTATATAGAAACGCTCGTAAAGGTGAACAGAACCATCTGTAGTTTGTGTCTGTAGGTTTATATAGAAACACTGTTAAAGGTGAACAGAACCATCTGTACCTTGTGTCTGTAGGTTTATATAGAAACACTGTTAAAGGTGAACAGAACCATCTGTAGTTTGTGTCTGTAGGTTTATATAGAAACACTGTTAAAGGTGAACAGAACCATCTGTAGTTTGTGTCTGTAGGTTTATATAGAAACACTGTTAAAGGTGAACAGAACCATCTGTAGGTTGTGTCTGTAGGTTTATATAGAAACACTGTTAAAGGTGAACAGAACCATCTGTAGTTTGTGTTTGTAGGTTTATATAGAAACCCTGTTAAAGGTGAACAGAACCATCTGTAGTTTGTGTCTGTAGGTTCATATAGAAACCCTGTTAAAGGTGAACAGAACCATCTGTAGTTTGTGTCTGTAGGTTTATATAGAAACACTGTTAAAGGTGAACAGAACCATCTATAGTTTATTTCTGTAGGTTTATATAGAAACGCTCGTAAAGGTGAACAGAACCATCTGTAGTTTGTGTCTGTAGGTTTATATAGAAACACTGTTAAAGGTGAACAGAACCATCTGTACCTTGTGTCTGTAGGTTTATATAGAAACACTGTTAAAGGTCAACATAACCATCTGTAGTTTGTGTCTGTAGGTTTATATAGAAACCCTGTTAAAGGTGAACAGAACCATCTGTAGTTTGTGTCTGTAGGTTCATATAGAAACCCTGTTAAAGGTGAACAGAACCATCTATAGTTTTTTTCTGTAGGTTTATATAGAAACGCTCGTAAAGGTGAACAGAACCATCTGTAGTTTGTGTCTGTAGGTTTATATAGAAACACTGTTAAAGGTGAACAGAACCATCTGTACCTTGTGTCTGTAGGTTTATATAGAAACACTGTTAAAGGTGAACAGAACCATCTGTAGTTTGTGTCTGTAGGTTTATATAGAAACACTGTTAAAGGTGAACAGAACCATCTGTAGTTTGTGTCTGTAGGTTTATATAGAAACACTGTTAAAGGTGAACAGAACCATCTGCACTTTGTGTCTGTAGGTTTATATAGAAACCCTGTTAAAGGTGAACAGAACCATCTGTAGTTTGTGTCTGTAGGTTTATATAGAAACACTGTTAAAGGTGAACAGAACCATCTGTAGTTTGTGTCCTTAGGTTTATATAGAAACACTGTTAAAGGTGAACAGAACCATCTGTAGTTTGTGTCTGTAGGTTTATATAGCAACACTGTTAAAGGTGAACAGAACCATCTGTAGTTTTTGTCTGTAGGTTTATATAGAAACACTGTTAAACCCTGGTGAACAGAACCATCTGTAGTTTTTGTCTGTAGGTTTATATAGAAACACTGTTAAAGGTGAACAGAACCATCTGTAGTTTGTGTCTGTAGGTTTATATAGAAACCCTGTTAAAGGTGAACAGAACCATCTGTAGTTTGTGTCTGTAGGTTTATATAGAAACACTGTTAAAGGTGAACAGAACCATCTGTAGTTTGTGTCTGTAGGTTTATATAGAAACACTGTTAAACCCTGGTGAACAGAACCATCTGTAGTTTGTGTTTGTAGGTTTATATAGAAACACTGTTAAAGGTGAACAAAACCATCTGTAGTTTGTGTCTGTAGGTTTATATAGAAACACTGTTAAACCCTGGTGAACAGAACCATCTGTAGTTTTTGTCTGTAGGTTCATATAGAAACACTGTTAAAGGTGAACAGAACCATATGTAGTTTGTGTCTGTAGGTTTATATAAAAACACTGTTAAAGGTGAACAGAACCATCTGTAGTTTGTGTCTGTAGGTTTATATAGAAACACTGTTAAAGGTGAACAGAACCATCTGTAGTTTGTGTCTGTAGGTTTATATAGAAACACTGTTAAACCCTGGTGAACAGAACCATCTGTAGTTTGTGTTTGTAGGTTTATATAGAAACACTGTTAAAGGTGAATAGAACCATCTGTAGTTTGTGTCTGTAGGTTTATATAGAAACACTGTTAAAGGTGAACAGAACCATCTGTAGTTTGTGTCTGTAGGTTTATATAGAAACACTGTTAAAGGTGAACAGAACCATCTGTAGTTTGTGTCTGTAGGTTTATATAGAAACACTGTTAAAGGTGAACAGAACCATCTGTAGTTTTTGTCTGTAGGTTTATATAAAAACACTGTTAAAGGTGAACAGAACCATCTGTAGTTTGTGTCTGTAGGTTCATATAGAAACCCTGTTAAAGGTGAACAGAACCATCTATAGTTTATTTCTGTAGGTTTATATAGAAACGCTCGTAAAGGTGAACAGAACCATCTGTAGTTTGTGTCTGTAGGTTTATATAGAAACACTGTTAAAGGTGAACAGAACCATCTGTACCTTGTGTCTGTAGGTTTATATAGAAACACTGTTAAAGGTGAACATAACCATCTGTAGTTTGTGTCTGTAGGTTTATATAGAAACCCTGTTAAAGGTGAACAGAACCATCTGTAGTTTGTGTCTGTAGGTTCATATAGAAACCCTGTTAAAGGTGAACAGAACCATCTATAGTTTTTTTCTGTAGGTTTATATAGAAACGCTCGTAAAGGTGAACAGAACCATCTGTAGTTTGTGTCTGTAGGTTTATATAGAAACACTGTTAAAGGTGAACAGAACCATCTGTACCTTGTGTCTGTAGGTTTATATAGAAACACTGTTAAAGGTGAACAGAACCATCTGTAGTTTGTGTCTGTAGGTTTATATAGAAACACTGTTAAAGGTGAACAGAACCATCTGTAGTTTGTGTCTGTAGGTTTATATAGAAACACTGTTAAAGGTGAACAGAACCATCTGTAGGTTGTGTCTGTAGGTTTATATAGAAACACTGTTAAAGGTGAACAGAACCATCTGTAGTTTGTGTTTGTAGGTTTATATAGAAACCCTGTTAAAGGTGAACAGAACCATCTGTAGTTTGTGTCTGTAGGTTCATATAGAAACCCTGTTAAAGGTGAACAGAACCATCTGTAGTTTGTGTCTGTAGGTTTATATAGAAACACTGTTAAAGGTGAACAGAACCATCTATAGTTTATTTCTGTAGGTTTATATAGAAACGCTCGTAAAGGTGAACAGAACCATCTGTAGTTTGTGTCTGTAGGTTTATATAGAAACACTGTTAAAGGTGAACAGAACCATCTGTACCTTGTGTCTGTAGGTTTATATAGAAACACTGTTAAAGGTCAACATAACCATCTGTAGTTTGTGTCTGTAGGTTTATATAGAAACCCTGTTAAAGGTGAACAGAACCATCTGTAGTTTGTGTCTGTAGGTTCATATAGAAACCCTGTTAAAGGTGAACAGAACCATCTATAGTTTTTTTCTGTAGGTTTATATAGAAACGCTCGTAAAGGTGAACAGAACCATCTGTAGTTTGTGTCTGTAGGTTTATATAGAAACACTGTTAAAGGTGAACAGAACCATCTGTACCTTGTGTCTGTAGGTTTATATAGAAACACTGTTAAAGGTGAACAGAACCATCTGTAGTTTGTGTCTGTAGGTTTATATAGAAACACTGTTAAAGGTGAACAGAACCATCTGTAGTTTGTGTCTGTAGGTTTATATAGAAACACTGTTAAAGGTGAACAGAACCATCTGCACTTTGTGTCTGTAGGTTTATATAGAAACCCTGTTAAAGGTGAACAGAACCATCTGTAGTTTGTGTCTGTAGGTTTATATAGAAACACTGTTAAAGGTGAACAGAACCATCTGTAGTTTGTGTCCTTAGGTTTATATAGAAACACTGTTAAAGGTGAACAGAACCATCTGTAGTTTGTGTCTGTAGGTTTATATAGCAACACTGTTAAAGGTGAACAGAACCATCTGTAGTTTTTGTCTGTAGGTTTATATAGAAACACTGTTAAACCCTGGTGAACAGAACCATCTGTAGTTTTTGTCTGTAGGTTTATATAGAAACACTGTTAAAGGTGAACAGAACCATCTGTAGTTTGTGTCTGTAGGTTTATATAGAAACCCTGTTAAAGGTGAACAGAACCATCTGTAGTTTGTGTCTGTAGGTTTATATAGAAACACTGTTAAAGGTGAACAGAACCATCTGTAGTTTGTGTCTGTAGGTTTATATAGAAACACTGTTAAACCCTGGTGAACAGAACCATCTGTAGTTTGTGTTTGTAGGTTTATATAGAAACACTGTTAAAGGTGAACAAAACCATCTGTAGTTTGTGTCTGTAGGTTTATATAGAAACACTGTTAAACCCTGGTGAACAGAACCATCTGTAGTTTTTGTCTGTAGGTTCATATAGAAACACTGTTAAAGGTGAACAGAACCATATGTAGTTTGTGTCTGTAGGTTTATATAAAAACACTGTTAAAGGTGAACAGAACCATCTGTAGTTTGTGTCTGTAGGTTTATATAGAAACACTGTTAAAGGTGAACAGAACCATCTGTAGTTTGTGTCTGTAGGTTTATATAGAAACACTGTTAAACCCTGGTGAACAGAACCATCTGTAGTTTGTGTTTGTAGGTTTATATAGAAACACTGTTAAAGGTGAATAGAACCATCTGTAGTTTGTGTCTGTAGGTTTATATAGAAACACTGTTAAAGGTGAACAGAACCATCTGTAGTTTGTGTCTGTAGGTTTATATAGAAACACTGTTAAAGGTGAACAGAACCATCTGTAGTTTGTGTCTGTAGGTTTATATAGAAACACTGTTAAAGGTGAACAGAACCATCTGTAGTTTTTGTCTGTAGGTTTATATAAAAACACTGTTAAAGGTGAACAGAACCATCTGTAGTTTGTGTCTGTAGGTTTGTATAGAAACCCTGTTAAAGGTGAACAGAACCATCTGTAGTTTGTGTCTGTAGGTTTATATAGAAACAATGTTAAAGGTGAACAGAACCATCTGTAGTTTGTGTCTGTAGGTTTATATAGAAACACTGTTAAAGGTGAACAGAACCATCTGTAGTTTGTGTTTGTAGGTTTATATAGAAACACTGTTAAAGGTGAACAGAACCATCTGTAGTTTGTGTCTGTAGGTTTATATAGAAACACTGTTAAACCCTGGTGAACAGAACCATCTGTAGTTTGTGTCTGTAGGTTTATATAGAAACACTGTTAAAGGTGAACAGAACCATCTGTAGTTTGTGTCTGTAGGTTTATATAGAAACACTGTTAAAGGTGAACAGAACCATCTGTAGTTTGTGTCTGTAGGTTTATATAGAAACACTGTTAAACCCTGGCGAAAAGAACCATCTGCAGTTTGTGTCTGTAGGTTTATATAGAAACCCTGTTAAAGGTGAACAGAACCATCTGTAGTTTGTGTCTGTAGGTTTATATAGAAACACTGTTAAAGGTGAACAGAACCATCTGTAGTTTGTGTCTGTAGGTTTATATAGAAACCCTGTTAAAGGTGAACAGAACCATCTGTAGTTTGTGTCTGTAGGTTCATATAGAAACCCTGTTAAAGGTGAACAGAACCATCTATAGTTTATTTCTGTAGGTTTATATAGAAACGCTCGTAAAGGTGAACAGAACCATCTGTAGTTTGTGTCTGTAGGTTTATATAGAAACACTGTTAAAGGTGAACAGAACCATCTGTACCTTGTGTCTGTAGGTTTATATAGAAACACTGTTAAAGGTGAACAGAACCATCTGTAGTTTGTGTCTGTAGGTTCATATAGAAACCCTGTTAAAGGTGAACAGAACCATCTATAGTTTTTTTCTGTAGGTTTATATAGAAACGCTCGTAAAGGTGAACAGAACCATCTGTAGTTTGTGTCTGTAGGTTTATATAGAAACACTGTTAAAGGTGAACAGAACCATCTGTACCTTGTGTCTGTAGGTTTATATAGAAACACTGTTAAAGGTGAACAGAACCATCTGTAGTTTGTGTCTGTAGGTTTATATAGAAACACTGTTAAAGGTGAACAGAACCATCTGTAGTTTTTGTCTGTAGGTTTATATAAAAACACTGTTAAAGGTGAACAGAACCATCTGTAGTTTGTGTCTGTAGGTTTGTATAGAAACCCTGTTAAAGGTGAACACAACCATCTGTAGTTTGTGTCTGTAGGTTTATATAGAAACACTGTTAAAGGTGAACAGAACCATCTGTAGTTTGTGTCTGTAGGTTCATATAGAAACACTGTTAAAGGTGAACAGAACCATCTGTAGTTTGTGTCTGTAGGTTTATATAGAAACACTGTTAAAGGTGAACAGAACCATCTGTAGTTTGTGTTTGTAGGTTTATATAGAAACACTGTTAAAGGTGAACAGAACCATCTGTAGTTTGTGTCTGTAGGTTTATATAGAAACACTGTTAAACCCTGGTGAACAGAACCATCTGTAGTTTGTGTCTGTAGGTTCATATAGAAACACTGTTAAACCCTGGTGAACAGAACCATCTGTAGTTTGTGTCTGTAGGTTTATATAGAAACACTGTTAAAGGTGAACAGAACCATCTATAGTTTTTTTCTGTAGGTTTATATAGAAACGCTCGTAAAGGTGAACAGAACCATCTGTAGTTTGTGTCTGTAGGTTTATATAGAAACACTGTTAAAGGTGAACAGAACCATCTGTACCTTGTGTCTGTAGGTTTATATAGAAACACTGTTAAAGGTGAACAGAACCATCTGTAGTTTGTGTCTGTAGGTTTATATAGAAACACTGTTAAAGGTGAACAGAACCATCTGTAGTTTGTGTCTGTAGGTTTATATAGAAACACTGTTAAAGGTGAACAGAACCATCTGCACTTTGTGTCTGTAGGTTTATATAGAAACCCTGTTAAAGGTGAACAGAACCATCTGTAGTTTGTGTCTGTAGGTTTATATAGAAACACTGTTAAAGGTAAACAGAACCATCTGTAGTTTGTGTCTGTAGGTTTATATAGAAACACTGTTAAAGGTGAAAAGAACCATCTGTAATTTGTGTCTGTAGGTTTATATAGAAACCCTGTTAAAGGTGAACAGAACCATCTGCACTTTGTGTCTGTAGGTTTATATAGAAACACTGTTAAAGGTGAACAGAACCATCTGTAGTTTGTGTCTGTAGGTTTATATAGAAACCCTGTTAAAGGTGAACAGAACAATCTGTAGTTTGTGTCTGTAGGTTTATATAGAAACCCTGTTAAAGGTGAACAGAACCATCTGTAGTTTGTGTCTGTAGGTTTATATAGAAACACTGTTAAAGGTGAACAGAACCATCTGTAGTTTGTGTCTGTAGGTTTATATAGAAACCCTGTTAAAGGTGAACAGAACCATCTGTAGTTTGTGTCTGTAGGTTTATATAGAAACACTGTTAAAGGTGAAAAGAACCATCTGTAGTTTGTGTCCTTAGGTTTATATAGAAACCCTGTTAAAGGTGAACAGAATCATCTGTAGGTTGTGTCTGTAGGTTTATATAGAAACACTGTTAAAGGTGAACAGAACCATCTGTAGTTTTTGTCTGTAGGTTTATATAGAAACACTGTTAAACCCTGGTGAACAGAACCATCTGTAGTTTTTGTCTGTAGGTTTATATAGAAACACTGTTAAAGGTGAACAGAACCATCTGTAGTTTGTGTCTGTAGGTTTATATAGAAACCCTGTTAAAGGTGAACAGAACCATCTGTAGTTTGTGTCTGTAGGTTTATATAGAAACACTGTTAAAGGTGAACAGAACCATCTGTAGTTTGTGTCTGTAGGTTTATATAGAAACACTGTTAAACCCTGGTGAACAGAACCATCTGTAGTTTGTGTTTGTAGGTTTATATAGAAACACTGTTAAAGGTGAACAAAACCATCTGTAGTTTGTGTCTGTAGGTTTATATAGAAACACTGTTAAACCCTGGTGAACAGAACCATCTGTAGTTTTTGTCTGTAGGTTCATATAGAAACACTGTTAAAGGTGAACAGAACCATATGTAGTTTGTGTCTGTAGGTTTATATAAAAACACTGTTAAAGGTGAACAGAACCATCTGTAGTTTGTGTCTGTAGGTTTATATAGAAACACTGTTAAAGGTGAACAGAACCATCTGTAGTTTGTGTCTGTAGGTTTATATAGAAACACTGTTAAACCCTGGTGAACAGAACCATCTGTAGTTTGTGTTTGTAGGTTTATATAGAAACACTGTTAAAGGTGAATAGAACCATCTGTAGTTTGTGTCTGTAGGTTTATATAGAAACACTGTTAAAGGTGAACAGAACCATCTGTAGTTTGTGTCTGTAGGTTTATATAGAAACACTGTTAAAGGTGAACAGAACCATCTGTAGTTTGTGTCTGTAGGTTTATATAGAAACACTGTTAAAGGTGAACAGAACCATCTGTAGTTTTTGTCTGTAGGTTTATATAAAAACACTGTTAAAGGTGAACAGAACCATCTGTAGTTTGTGTCTGTAGGTTTGTATAGAAACCCTGTTAAAGGTGAACAGAACCATCTGTAGTTTGTGTCTGTAGGTTTATATAGAAACAATGTTAAAGGTGAACAGAACCATCTGTAGTTTGTGTCTGTAGGTTTATATAGAAACACTGTTAAAGGTGAACAGAACCATCTGTAGTTTGTGTTTGTAGGTTTATATAGAAACACTGTTAAAGGTGAACAGAACCATCTGTAGTTTGTGTCTGTAGGTTTATATAGAAACACTGTTAAACCCTGGTGAACAGAACCATCTGTAGTTTGTGTCTGTAGGTTTATATAGAAACACTGTTAAAGGTGAACAGAACCATCTGTAGTTTGTGTCTGTAGGTTTATATAGAAACACTGTTAAAGGTGAACAGAACCATCTGTAGTTTGTGTCTGTAGGTTTATATAGAAACACTGTTAAACCCTGGCGAAAAGAACCATCTGTAGTTTGTGTCTGTAGGTTTATATAGAAACACTGTTAAAGGTGAACAGAACCATCTATAGTTTATTTCTGTAGGTTTATATAGAAATGCTCGTAAAGGTGAACAGAACCATCTGTAGTTTGTGTCTGTAGGTTTATATAGAAACACTGTTAAAGGTGAACAGAACCATCTGTACCTTGTGTCTGTAGGTTTATATAGAAACACTGTTAAAGGTCAACATAACCATCTGTAGTTTGTGTCTGTAGGTTTATATAGAAACCCTGTTAAAGGTGAACAGAACCATCTGTAGTTTTTGTCTGTAGGTTCATATAGAAACCCTGTTAAAGGTGAACAGAACCATCTATAGTTTTTTTCTGTAGGTTTATATAGAAACGCTCGTAAAGGTGAACAGAACCATCTGTAGTTTGTGTCTGTAGGTTTATATAGAAACACTGTTAAAGGTGAACAGAACCATCTGTACCTTGTGTCTGTAGGTTTATATAGAAACACTGTTAAAGGTGAACAGAACCATCTGTAGTTTGTGTCTGTAGGTTTATATAGAAACACTGTTAAAGGTGAACAGAACCATCTGTAGTTTGTGTCTGTAGGTTTATATAGAAACACTGTTAAAGGTGAACAGAACCATCTGCACTTTGTGTCTGTAGGTTTATATAGAAACACTGTTAAAGGTGAACAGAACCATCTGTAGTTTGTGTCTGTAGGTTTGTATAGAAACCCTGTTAAAGGTGAACACAACCATCTGTAGTTTGTGTCTGTAGGTTTATATAGAAACACTGTTAAAGGTGAACAGAACCATCTGTAGTTTGTGTCTGTAGGTTTATATAGAAACACTGTTAAAGGTGAACAGAACCATCTGTAGTTTGTGTTTGTAGGTTTATATAGAAACACTGTTAAAGGTGAACAGAACCATCTGTAGTTTGTGTCTGTAGGTTTATATAGAAACACTGTTAAACCCTGGTGAACAGAACCATCTGTAGTTTGTGTCTGTAGGTTCATATAGAAACACTGTTAAACCCTGGTGAACAGAACCATCTGTAGTTTGTGTCTGTAGGTTTATATAGAAACACTGTTAAAGGTGAACAGAACCATCTATAGTTTTTTTCTGTAGGTTTATATAGAAACGCTCGTAAAGGTGAACAGAACCATCTGTAGTTTGTGTCTGTAGGTTTATATAGAAACACTGTTAAAGGTGAACAGAACCATCTGTACCTTGTGTCTGTAGGTTTATATAGAAACACTGTTAAAGGTGAACAGAACCATCTGTAGTTTGTGTCTGTAGGTTTATATAGAAACACTGTTAAAGGTGAACAGAACCATCTGTAGTTTGTGTCTGTAGGTTTATATAGAAACACTGTTAAAGGTGAACAGAACCATCTGCACTTTGTGTCTGTAGGTTTATATAGAAACCCTGTTAAAGGTGAACAGAACCATCTGTAGTTTGTGTCTGTAGGTTTATATAGAAACACTGTTAAAGGTAAACAGAACCATCTGTAGTTTGTGTCTGTAGGTTTATATAGAAACACTGTTAAAGGTGAAAAGAACCATCTGTAGTTTGTGTCTGTAGGTTTATATAGAAACCCTGTTAAAGGTGAACAGAACCATCTGCACTTTGTGTCTGTAGGTTTATATAGAAACACTGTTAAAGGTGAACAGAACCATCTGTAGTTTGTGTCTGTAGGTTTATATAGAAACCCTGTTAAAGGTGAACAGAACAATCTGTAGTTTGTGTCTGTAGGTTTATATAGAAACCCTGTTAAAGGTGAACAGAACCATCTGTAGTTTGTGTCTGTAGGTTTATATAGAAACACTGTTAAAGGTGAACAGAACCATCTGTAGTTTGTGTCTGTAGGTTTATATAGAAACCCTGTTAAAGGTGAACAGAACCATCTGTAGTTTGTGTCTGTAGGTTTATATAGAAACACTGTTAAAGGTGAAAAGAACCATCTGTAGTTTGTGTCCTTAGGTTTATATAGAAACCCTGTTAAAGGTGAACAGAATCATCTGTAGGTTGTGTCTGTAGGTTTATATAGAAACACTGTTAAAGGTGAACAGAACCATCTGTAGTTTGTGTCTGTAGGTTTATATAGAAACACTGTTAAAGGTGAAAAGAACCATCTGTAGTTTGTGTCTGTAGGTTTATATAGAAACCCTGTTAAAGGTGAACAGAACCATCTGTAGTTTGTGTCTGTAGGTTTATATAGAAACACTGTTAAAGGTGAACAGAACCATCTGTAGTTTGTGTCTGTAGGTTTATATAGAAACCCTGTTAAAGGTGAACAGAACCATCTGTAGTTTGTGTCTGTAGGTTCATATAGAAACCCTGTTAAAGGTGAACAGAACCATCTATAGTTTATTTCTGTAGGTTTATATAGAAACGCTCGTAAAGGTGAACAGAACCATCTGTAGTTTGTGTCTGTAGGTTTATATAGAAACACTGTTAAAGGTGAACAGAACCATCTGTACCTTGTGTCTGTAGGTTTATATAGAAACACTGTTAAAGGTGAACATAACCATCTGTAGTTTGTGTCTGTAGGTTTATATAGAAACCCTGTTAAAGGTGAACAGAACCATCTGTAGTTTGTGTCTGTAGGTTCATATAGAAACCCTGTTAAAGGTGAACAGAACCATCTATAGTTTTTTTCTGTAGGTTTATATAGAAACGCTCGTAAAGGTGAACAGAACCATCTGTAGTTTGTGTCTGTAGGTTTATATAGAAACACTGTTAAAGGTGAACAGAACCATCTGTACCTTGTGTCTGTAGGTTTATATAGAAACACTGTTAAAGGTGAACAGAACCATCTGTAGTTTGTGTCTGTAGGTTTATATAGAAACACTGTTAAAGGTGAACAGAACCATCTGTACCTTGTGTCTGTAGGTTTATATAGAAACACTGTTAAAGGTCAACATAACCATCTGTAGTTTGTGTCTGTAGGTTTATATAGAAACCCTGTTAAAGGTGAACAGAACCATCTGTAGTTTTTGTCTGTAGGTTCATATAGAAACCCTGTTAAAGGTGAACAGAACCATCTATAGTTTTTTTCTGTAGGTTTATATAGAAACGCTCGTAAAGGTGAACAGAACCATCTGTAGTTTGTGTCTGTAGGTTTATATAGAAACACTGTTAAAGGTGAACAGAACCATCTGTACCTTGTGTCTGTAGGTTTATATAGAAACACTGTTAAAGGTGAACAGAACCATCTGTAGTTTGTGTCTGTAGGTTTATATAGAAACACTGTTAAAGGTGAACAGAACCATCTGTAGTTTGTGTCTGTAGGTTTATATAGAAACACTGTTAAAGGTGAACAGAACCATCTGCACTTTGTGTCTGTAGGTTTATATAGAAACACTGTTAAAGGTGAACAGAACCATCTGTAGTTTGTGTCTGTAGGTTTGTATAGAAACCCTGTTAAAGGTGAACACAACCATCTGTAGTTTGTGTCTGTAGGTTTATATAGAAACACTGTTAAAGGTGAACAGAACCATCTGTAGTTTGTGTCTGTAGGTTTATATAGAAACACTGTTAAAGGTGAACAGAACCATCTGTAGTTTGTGTTTGTAGGTTTATATAGAAACACTGTTAAAGGTGAACAGAACCATCTGTAGTTTGTGTCTGTAGGTTTATATAGAAACACTGTTAAACCCTGGTGAACAGAACCATCTGTAGTTTGTGTCTGTAGGTTCATATAGAAACACTGTTAAACCCTGGTGAACAGAACCATCTGTAGTTTGTGTCTGTAGGTTTATATAGAAACACTGTTAAAGGTGAACAGAACCATCTATAGTTTTTTTCTGTAGGTTTATATAGAAACGCTCGTAAAGGTGAACAGAACCATCTGTAGTTTGTGTCTGTAGGTTTATATAGAAACACTGTTAAAGGTGAACAGAACCATCTGTACCTTGTGTCTGTAGGTTTATATAGAAACACTGTTAAAGGTGAACAGAACCATCTGTAGTTTGTGTCTGTAGGTTTATATAGAAACACTGTTAAAGGTGAACAGAACCATCTGTAGTTTGTGTCTGTAGGTTTATATAGAAACACTGTTAAAGGTGAACAGAACCATCTGCACTTTGTGTCTGTAGGTTTATATAGAAACCCTGTTAAAGGTGAACAGAACCATCTGTAGTTTGTGTCTGTAGGTTTATATAGAAACACTGTTAAAGGTAAACAGAACCATCTGTAGTTTGTGTCTGTAGGTTTATATAGAAACACTGTTAAAGGTGAAAAGAACCATCTGTAGTTTGTGTCTGTAGGTTTATATAGAAACCCTGTTAAAGGTGAACAGAACCATCTGCACTTTGTGTCTGTAGGTTTATATAGAAACACTGTTAAAGGTGAACAGAACCATCTGTAGTTTGTGTCTGTAGGTTTATATAGAAACCCTGTTAAAGGTGAACAGAACAATCTGTAGTTTGTGTCTGTAGGTTTATATAGAAACCCTGTTAAAGGTGAACAGAACCATCTGTAGTTTGTGTCTGTAGGTTTATATAGAAACACTGTTAAAGGTGAACAGAACCATCTGTAGTTTGTGTCTGTAGGTTTATATAGAAACCCTGTTAAAGGTGAACAGAACCATCTGTAGTTTGTGTCTGTAGGTTTATATAGAAACACTGTTAAAGGTGAAAAGAACCATCTGTAGTTTGTGTCCTTAGGTTTATATAGAAACCCTGTTAAAGGTGAACAGAATCATCTGTAGGTTGTGTCTGTAGGTTTATATAGAAACACTGTTAAAGGTGAACAGAACCATCTGTAGTTTGTGTCTGTAGGTTTATATAGAAACACTGTTAAAGGTGAAAAGAACCATCTGTAGTTTGTGTCTGTAGGTTTATATAGAAACCCTGTTAAAGGTGAACAGAACCATCTGTAGTTTGTGTCTGTAGGTTTATATAGAAACACTGTTAAAGGTGAACAGAACCATCTGTAGTTTGTGTCTGTAGGTTTATATAGAAACCCTGTTAAAGGTGAACAGAACCATCTGTAGTTTGTGTCTGTAGGTTCATATAGAAACCCTGTTAAAGGTGAACAGAACCATCTATAGTTTATTTCTGTAGGTTTATATAGAAACGCTCGTAAAGGTGAACAGAACCATCTGTAGTTTGTGTCTGTAGGTTTATATAGAAACACTGTTAAAGGTGAACAGAACCATCTGTACCTTGTGTCTGTAGGTTTATATAGAAACACTGTTAAAGGTGAACATAACCATCTGTAGTTTGTGTCTGTAGGTTTATATAGAAACCCTGTTAAAGGTGAACAGAACCATCTGTAGTTTGTGTCTGTAGGTTCATATAGAAACCCTGTTAAAGGTGAACAGAACCATCTATAGTTTTTTTCTGTAGGTTTATATAGAAACGCTCGTAAAGGTGAACAGAACCATCTGTAGTTTGTGTCTGTAGGTTTATATAGAAACACTGTTAAAGGTGAACAGAACCATCTGTACCTTGTGTCTGTAGGTTTATATAGAAACACTGTTAAAGGTGAACAGAACCATCTGTAGTTTGTGTCTGTAGGTTTATATAGAAACACTGTTAAAGGTGAACAGAACCATCTGTAGTTTGTGTCTGTAGGTTTATATAGAAACACTGTTAAAGGTGAACAGAACCATCTGTAGGTTGTGTCTGTAGGTTTATATAGAAACACTGTTAAAGGTGAACAGAACCATCTGTAGTTTGTGTTTGTAGGTTTATATAGAAACCCTGTTAAAGGTGAACAGAACCATCTGTAGTTTGTGTCTGTAGGTTCATATAGAAACCCTGTTAAAGGTGAACAGAACCATCTGTAGTTTGTGTCTGTAGGTTTATATAGAAACACTGTTAAAGGTGAACAGAACCATCTATAGTTTATTTCTGTAGGTTTATATAGAAACGCTCGTAAAGGTGAACAGAACCATCTGTAGTTTGTGTCTGTAGGTTTATATAGAAACACTGTTAAAGGTGAACAGAACCATCTGTACCTTGTGTCTGTAGGTTTATATAGAAACACTGTTAAAGGTCAACATAACCATCTGTAGTTTGTGTCTGTAGGTTTATATAGAAACCCTGTTAAAGGTGAACAGAACCATCTGTAGTTTGTGTCTGTAGGTTCATATAGAAACCCTGTTAAAGGTGAACAGAACCATCTATAGTTTTTTTCTGTAGGTTTATATAGAAACGCTCGTAAAGGTGAACAGAACCATCTGTAGTTTGTGTCTGTAGGTTTATATAGAAACACTGTTAAAGGTGAACAGAACCATCTGTACCTTGTGTCTGTAGGTTTATATAGAAACACTGTTAAAGGTGAACAGAACCATCTGTAGTTTGTGTCTGTAGGTTTATATAGAAACACTGTTAAAGGTGAACAGAACCATCTGTAGTTTGTGTCTGTAGGTTTATATAGAAACACTGTTAAAGGTGAACAGAACCATCTGCACTTTGTGTCTGTAGGTTTATATAGAAACCCTGTTAAAGGTGAACAGAACCATCTGTAGTTTGTGTCTGTAGGTTTATATAGAAACACTGTTAAAGGTGAACAGAACCATCTGTAGTTTGTGTCCTTAGGTTTATATAGAAACACTGTTAAAGGTGAACAGAACCATCTGTAGTTTGTGTCTGTAGGTTTATATAGCAACACTGTTAAAGGTGAACAGAACCATCTGTAGTTTTTGTCTGTAGGTTTATATAGAAACACTGTTAAACCCTGGTGAACAGAACCATCTGTAGTTTTTGTCTGTAGGTTTATATAGAAACACTGTTAAAGGTGAACAGAACCATCTGTAGTTTGTGTCTGTAGGTTTATATAGAAACCCTGTTAAAGGTGAACAGAACCATCTGTAGTTTGTGTCTGTAGGTTTATATAGAAACACTGTTAAAGGTGAACAGAACCATCTGTAGTTTGTGTCTGTAGGTTTATATAGAAACACTGTTAAACCCTGGTGAACAGAACCATCTGTAGTTTGTGTTTGTAGGTTTATATAGAAACACTGTTAAAGGTGAACAAAACCATCTGTAGTTTGTGTCTGTAGGTTTATATAGAAACACTGTTAAACCCTGGTGAACAGAACCATCTGTAGTTTTTGTCTGTAGGTTCATATAGAAACACTGTTAAAGGTGAACAGAACCATATGTAGTTTGTGTCTGTAGGTTTATATAAAAACACTGTTAAAGGTGAACAGAACCATCTGTAGTTTGTGTCTGTAGGTTTATATAGAAACACTGTTAAAGGTGAACAGAACCATCTGTAGTTTGTGTCTGTAGGTTTATATAGAAACACTGTTAAACCCTGGTGAACAGAACCATCTGTAGTTTGTGTTTGTAGGTTTATATAGAAACACTGTTAAAGGTGAATAGAACCATCTGTAGTTTGTGTCTGTAGGTTTATATAGAAACACTGTTAAAGGTGAACAGAACCATCTGTAGTTTGTGTCTGTAGGTTTATATAGAAACACTGTTAAAGGTGAACAGAACCATCTGTAGTTTGTGTCTGTAGGTTTATATAGAAACACTGTTAAAGGTGAACAGAACCATCTGTAGTTTTTGTCTGTAGGTTTATATAAAAACACTGTTAAAGGTGAACAGAACCATCTGTAGTTTGTGTCTGTAGGTTTGTATAGAAACCCTGTTAAAGGTGAACAGAACCATCTGTAGTTTGTGTCTGTAGGTTTATATAGAAACAATGTTAAAGGTGAACAGAACCATCTGTAGTTTGTGTCTGTAGGTTTATATAGAAACACTGTTAAAGGTGAACAGAACCATCTGTAGTTTGTGTTTGTAGGTTTATATAGAAACACTGTTAAAGGTGAACAGAACCATCTGTAGTTTGTGTCTGTAGGTTTATATAGAAACACTGTTAAACCCTGGTGAACAGAACCATCTGTAGTTTGTGTCTGTAGGTTCATATAGAAACACTGTTAAACCCTGGTGAACAGAACCATCTGTAGTTTGTGTCTGTAGGTTTATATAGAAACACTGTTAAAGGTGAACAGAACCATCTGTAGTTTGTGTCTGTAGGTTTATATAGAAACACTGTTAAAGGTGAACAGAACCATCTGTAGTTTGTGTCTGTAGGTTTATATAGAAACACTGTTAAACCCTGGCGAAAAGAACCATCTGCAGTTTGTGTCTGTAGGTTTATATAGAAACACTGTTAAAGGTGAACAGAACCATCTGTAGTTTGTGTCTGTAGGTTTATATAGAAACACTGTTAAAGGTGAACAGAACCATCTGTAGTTTGTGTCTGTAGGTTTATATAGAAACCCTGTTAAAGGTGAACAGAACCATCTGTAGTTTGTGTCTGTAGGTTTATATAGAAACCCTGTTAAAGGTGAACAGAACCATCTGTAGTTTGTGTCTGTAGGTTTATATAGAAACCCTGTTAAAGGTGAACAGAACCATCTGTAGTTTGTGTCTGTAGGTTCATATAGAAACCCTGTTAAAGGTGAACAGAACCATCTATAGTTTATTTCTGTAGGTTTATATAGAAACGCTCGTAAAGGTGAACAGAACCATCTGTAGTTTGTGTCTGTAGGTTTATATAGAAACACTGTTAAAGGTGAACAGAACCATCTGTACCTTGTGTCTGTAGGTTTATATAGAAACACTGTTAAAGGTGAACATAACCATCTGTAGTTTGTGTCTGTAGGTTTATATAGAAACCCTGTTAAAGGTGAACAGAACCATCTGTAGTTTGTGTCTGTAGGTTCATATAGAAACCCTGTTAAAGGTGAACAGAACCATCTATAGTTTTTTTCTGTAGGTTTATATAGAAACGCTCGTAAAGGTGAACAGAACCATCTGTAGTTTGTGTCTGTAGGTTTATATAGAAACACTGTTAAAGGTGAACAGAACCATCTGTACCTTGTGTCTGTAGGTTTATATAGAAACACTGTTAAAGGTGAACAGAACCATCTGTAGTTTGTGTCTGTAGGTTTATATAGAAACACTGTTAAAGGTGAACAGAACCATCTGTAGGTTGTGTCTGTAGGTTTATATAGAAACACTGTTAAAGGTGAACAGAACCATCTGTAGTTTGTGTTTGTAGGTTTATATAGAAACCCTGTTAAAGGTGAACAGAACCATCTGTAGTTTGTGTCTGTAGGTTCATATAGAAACCCTGTTAAAGGTGAACAGAACCATCTGTAGTTTGTGTCTGTAGGTTTATATAGAAACACTGTTAAAGGTGAACAGAACCATCTATAGTTTATTTCTGTAGGTTTATATAGAAACGCTCGTAAAGGTGAACAGAACCATCTGTAGTTTGTGTCTGTAGGTTTATATAGAAACACTGTTAAAGGTGAACAGAACCATCTGTACCTTGTGTCTGTAGGTTTATATAGAAACACTGTTAAAGGTCAACATAACCATCTGTAGTTTGTGTCTGTAGGTTTATATAGAAACCCTGTTAAAGGTGAACAGAACCATCTGTAGTTTTTGTCTGTAGGTTCATATAGAAACCCTGTTAAAGGTGAACAGAACCATCTATAGTTTTTTTCTGTAGGTTTATATAGAAACGCTCGTAAAGGTGAACAGAACCATCTGTAGTTTGTGTCTGTAGGTTTATATAGAAACACTGTTAAAGGTGAACAGAACCATCTGTACCTTGTGTCTGTAGGTTTATATAGAAACACTGTTAAAGGTGAACAGAACCATCTGTAGTTTGTGTCTGTAGGTTTATATAGAAACACTGTTAAAGGTGAACAGAACCATCTGTAGTTTGTGTCTGTAGGTTTATATAGAAACACTGTTAAAGGTGAACAGAACCATCTGCACTTTGTGTCTGTAGGTTTATATAGAAACCCTGTTAAAGGTGAACAGAACCATCTGTAGTTTGTGTCTGTAGGTTTATATAGAAACACTGTTAAAGGTGAACAGAACCATCTGTAGTTTGTGTCCTTAGGTTTATATAGAAACACTGTTAAAGGTGAACAGAACCATCTGTAGTTTGTGTCTGTAGGTTTATATAGCAACACTGTTAAAGGTGAACAGAACCATCTGTAGTTTTTGTCTGTAGGTTTATATAGAAACACTGTTAAACCCTGGTGAACAGAACCATCTGTAGTTTTTGTCTGTAGGTTTATATAGAAACACTGTTAAAGGTGAACAGAACCATCTGTAGTTTGTGTCTGTAGGTTTATATAGAAACCCTGTTAAAGGTGAACAGAACCATCTGTAGTTTGTGTCTGTAAGTTTATATAGAAACACTGTTAAAGGTGAACAGAACCATCTATAGTTTATTTCTGTAGGTTTATATAGAAACGCTCGTAAAGGTGAACAGAACCATCTGTAGTTTGTGTCTGTAGGTTTATATAGAAACACTGTTAAAGGTGAACAGAACCATCTGTACCTTGTGTCTGTAGGTTCATATAGAAACACTGTTAAAGGTCAACATAACCATCTGTAGTTTGTGTCTGTAGGTTTATATAGAAACCCTGTTAAAGGTGAACAGAACCATCTGTAGTTTGTGTCTGTAGGTTCATATAGAAACCCTGTTAAAGGTGAACAGAACCATCTATAGTTTTTTTCTGTAGGTTTATATAGAAACGCTCGTAAAGGTGAACAGAACCATCTGTAGTTTGTGTCTGTAGGTTTATATAGAAACCCTGTTAAAGGTGAACAGAACCATCTGTAGTTTGTGTCTGTAGGTTCATATAGAAACCCTGTTAAAGGTGAACAGAACCATCTATAGTTTATTTCTGTAGGTTTATATAGAAACGCTCGTAAAGGTGAACAGAACCATCTGTAGTTTGTGTCTGTAGGTTTATATAGAAACACTGTTAAAGGTGAACAGAACCATCTGTACCTTGTGTCTGTAGGTTTATATAGAAACACTGTTAAAGGTGAACATAACCATCTGTAGTTTGTGTCTGTAGGTTTATATAGAAACCCTGTTAAAGGTGAACAGAACCATCTGTAGTTTGTGTCTGTAGGTTCATATAGAAACCCTGTTAAAGGTGAACAGAACCATCTATAGTTTTTTTCTGTAGGTTTATATAGAAACGCTCGTAAAGGTGAACAGAACCATCTGTAGTTTGTGTCTGTAGGTTTATATAGAAACACTGTTAAAGGTGAACAGAACCATCTGTACCTTGTGTCTGTAGGTTTATATAGAAACACTGTTAAAGGTGAACAGAACCATCTGTAGTTTGTGTCTGTAGGTTTATATAGAAACACTGTTAAAGGTGAACAGAACCATCTGTAGGTTGTGTCTGTAGGTTTATATAGAAACACTGTTAAAGGTGAACAGAACCATCTGTAGTTTGTGTTTGTAGGTTTATATAGAAACCCTGTTAAAGGTGAACAGAACCATCTGTAGTTTGTGTCTGTAGGTTCATATAGAAACCCTGTTAAAGGTGAACAGAACCATCTGTAGTTTGTGTCTGTAGGTTTATATAGAAACACTGTTAAAGGTGAACAGAACCATCTATAGTTTATTTCTGTAGGTTTATATAGAAACGCTCGTAAAGGTGAACAGAACCATCTGTAGTTTGTGTCTGTAGGTTTATATAGAAACACTGTTAAAGGTGAACAGAACCATCTGTACCTTGTGTCTGTAGGTTTATATAGAAACACTGTTAAAGGTCAACATAACCATCTGTAGTTTGTGTCTGTAGGTTTATATAGAAACCCTGTTAAAGGTGAACAGAACCATCTGTAGTTTTTGTCTGTAGGTTCATATAGAAACCCTGTTAAAGGTGAACAGAACCATCTATAGTTTTTTTCTGTAGGTTTATATAGAAACGCTCGTAAAGGTGAACAGAACCATCTGTAGTTTGTGTCTGTAGGTTTATATAGAAACACTGTTAAAGGTGAACAGAACCATCTGTACCTTGTGTCTGTAGGTTTATATAGAAACACTGTTAAAGGTGAACAGAACCATCTGTAGTTTGTGTCTGTAGGTTTATATAGAAACACTGTTAAAGGTGAACAGAACCATCTGTAGTTTGTGTCTGTAGGTTTATATAGAAACACTGTTAAAGGTGAACAGAACCATCTGCACTTTGTGTCTGTAGGTTTATATAGAAACCCTGTTAAAGGTGAACAGAACCATCTGTAGTTTGTGTCTGTAGGTTTATATAGAAACACTGTTAAAGGTGAACAGAACCATCTGTAGTTTGTGTCCTTAGGTTTATATAGAAACACTGTTAAAGGTGAACAGAACCATCTGTAGTTTGTGTCTGTAGGTTTATATAGCAACACTGTTAAAGGTGAACAGAACCATCTGTAGTTTTTGTCTGTAGGTTTATATAGAAACACTGTTAAACCCTGGTGAACAGAACCATCTGTAGTTTTTGTCTGTAGGTTTATATAGAAACACTGTTAAAGGTGAACAGAACCATCTGTAGTTTGTGTCTGTAGGTTTATATAGAAACCCTGTTAAAGGTGAACAGAACCATCTGTAGTTTGTGTCTGTAAGTTTATATAGAAACACTGTTAAAGGTGAACAGAACCATCTATAGTTTATTTCTGTAGGTTTATATAGAAACGCTCGTAAAGGTGAACAGAACCATCTGTAGTTTGTGTCTGTAGGTTTATATAGAAACACTGTTAAAGGTGAACAGAACCATCTGTACCTTGTGTCTGTAGGTTCATATAGAAACACTGTTAAAGGTCAACATAACCATCTGTAGTTTGTGTCTGTAGGTTTATATAGAAACCCTGTTAAAGGTGAACAGAACCATCTGTAGTTTGTGTCTGTAGGTTCATATAGAAACCCTGTTAAAGGTGAACAGAACCATCTATAGTTTTTTTCTGTAGGTTTATATAGAAACGCTCGTAAAGGTGAACAGAACCATCTGTAGTTTGTGTCTGTAGGTTTATATAGAAACACTGTTAAAGGTGAACAGAACCATCTGTACCTTGTGTCTGTAGGTTTATATAGAAACACTGTTAAAGGTGAACAGAACCATCTGTAGTTTGTGTCTGTAGGTTTATATAGAAACACTGTTAAAGGTGAACAGAACCATCTGTAGTTTGTGTCTGTAGGTTTATATAGAAACACTGTTAAAGGTGAACAGAACCATCTGTAGTTTGTGTCTGTAGGTTTATATAGAAACACTGTTAAAGGTGAACAGAACCATCTGTAGTTTGTGTCCTTAGGTTTATATAGAAACACTGTTAAAGGTGAACAGAACCATCTGTAGTTTGTGTCTGTAGGTTTATATAGCAACACTGTTAAAGGTGAACAGAACCATCTGTAGTTTTTGTCTGTAGGTTAATATAGAAACACTGTTAAACCCTGGTGAACAGAACCATCTGTAGTTTTTGTCTGTAGGTTTATATAGAAACACTGTTAAAGGTGAACAGAACCATCTGTAGTTTGTGTCTGTAGGTTTATATAGAAACCCTGTTAAAGGTGAACAGAACCATCTGTAGTTTGTGTCTGTAGGTTTATATAGAAACACTGTTAAAGGTGAACAGAACCATCTGTAGTTTGTGTCTGTAGGTTTATATAGAAACACTGTTAAACCCTGGTGAACAGAACCATCTGTAGTTTGTGTTTGTAGGTTTATATAGAAACACTGTTAAAGGTGAACAAAACCATCTGTAGTTTGTGTCTGTAGGTTTATATAGAAACACTGTTAAACCCTGGTGAACAGAACCATCTGTAGTTTTTGTCTGTAGGTTCATATAGAAACACTGTTAAAGGTGAACAGAACCATATGTAGTTTGTGTCTGTAGGTTTATATAAAAACACTGTTAAAGGTGAACAGAACCATCTGTAGTTTGTGTCTGTAGGTTTATATAGAAACACTGTTAAAGGTGAACAGAACCATCTGTAGTTTGTGTCTGTAGGTTTATATAGAAACACTGTTAAACCCTGGTGAACAGAACCATCTGTAGTTTGTGTTTGTAGGTTTATATAGAAACACTGTTAAAGGTGAATAGAACCATCTGTAGTTTGTGTCTGTAGGTTTATATAGAAACACTGTTAAAGGTGAACAGAACCATCTGTAGTTTGTGTCTGTAGGTTTATATAGAAACACTGTTAAAGGTGAACAGAACCATCTGTAGTTTGTGTCTGTAGGTTTATATAGAAACACTGTTAAAGGTGAACAGAACCATCTGTAGTTTTTGTCTGTAGGTTTATATAAAAACACTGTTAAAGGTGAACAGAACCATCTGTAGTTTGTGTCTGTAGGTTTGTATAGAAACCCTGTTAAAGGTGAACAGAACCATCTGTAGTTTGTGTCTGTAGGTTTATATAGAAACAATGTTAAAGGTGAACAGAACCATCTGTAGTTTGTGTCTGTAGGTTTATATAGAAACACTGTTAAAGGTGAACAGAACCATCTGTAGTTTGTGTTTGTAGGTTTATATAGAAACACTGTTAAAGGTGAACAGAACCATCTGTAGTTTGTGTCTGTAGGTTTATATAGAAACACTGTTAAACCCTGGTGAACAGAACCATCTGTAGTTTGTGTCTGTAGGTTCATATAGAAACACTGTTAAACCCTGGTGAACAGAACCATCTGTAGTTTGTGTCTGTAGGTTTATATAGAAACACTGTTAAAGGTGAACAGAACCATCTGTAGTTTGTGTCTGTAGGTTTATATAGAAACACTGTTAAAGGTGAACAGAACCATCTGTAGTTTGTGTCTGTAGGTTTATATAGAAACACTGTTAAACCCTGGCGAAAAGAACCATCTGCAGTTTGTGTCTGTAGGTTTATATAGAAACACTGTTAAAGGTGAACAGAACCATCTGTAGTTTGTGTCTGTAGGTTTATATAGAAACACTGTTAAAGGTGAACAGAACCATCTGTAGTTTGTGTCTGTAGGTTTATATAGAAACCCTGTTAAAGGTGAACAGAACCATCTGTAGTTTGTGTCTGTAGGTTTATATAGAAACACTGTTAAAGGTGAACAGAACCATCTGTAGTTTGTGTCTGTAGGTTTATATAGAAACCCTGTTAAAGGTGAACAGAACCATCTGTAGTTTGTGTCTGTAGGTTCATATAGAAACCCTGTTAAAGGTGAACAGAACCATCTATAGTTTATTTCTGTAGGTTTATATAGAAACGCTCGTAAAGGTGAACAGAACCATCTGTAGTTTGTGTCTGTAGGTTTATATAGAAACACTGTTAAAGGTGAACAGAACCATCTGTACCTTGTGTCTGTAGGTTTATATAGAAACACTGTTAAAGGTGAACATAACCATCTGTAGTTTGTGTCTGTAGGTTTATATAGAAACCCTGTTAAAGGTGAACAGAACCATCTGTAGTTTGTGTCTGTAGGTTCATATAGAAACCCTGTTAAAGGTGAACAGAACCATCTATAGTTTTTTTCTGTAGGTTTATATAGAAACGCTCGTAAAGGTGAACAGAACCATCTGTAGTTTGTGTCTGTAGGTTTATATAGAAACACTGTTAAAGGTGAACAGAACCATCTGTACCTTGTGTCTGTAGGTTTATATAGAAACACTGTTAAAGGTGAACAGAACCATCTGTAGTTTGTGTCTGTAGGTTTATATAGAAACACTGTTAAAGGTGAACAGAACCATCTGTAGGTTGTGTCTGTAGGTTTATATAGAAACACTGTTAAAGGTGAACAGAACCATCTGTAGTTTGTGTTTGTAGGTTTATATAGAAACCCTGTTAAAGGTGAACAGAACCATCTGTAGTTTGTGTCTGTAGGTTCATATAGAAACCCTGTTAAAGGTGAACAGAACCATCTGTAGTTTGTGTCTGTAGGTTTATATAGAAACACTGTTAAAGGTGAACAGAACCATCTATAGTTTATTTCTGTAGGTTTATATAGAAACGCTCGTAAAGGTGAACAGAACCATCTGTAGTTTGTGTCTGTAGGTTTATATAGAAACACTGTTAAAGGTGAACAGAACCATCTGTACCTTGTGTCTGTAGGTTTATATAGAAACACTGTTAAAGGTCAACATAACCATCTGTAGTTTGTGTCTGTAGGTTTATATAGAAACCCTGTTAAAGGTGAACAGAACCATCTGTAGTTTTTGTCTGTAGGTTCATATAGAAACCCTGTTAAAGGTGAACAGAACCATCTATAGTTTTTTTCTGTAGGTTTATATAGAAACGCTCGTAAAGGTGAACAGAACCATCTGTAGTTTGTGTCTGTAGGTTTATATAGAAACACTGTTAAAGGTGAACAGAACCATCTGTACCTTGTGTCTGTAGGTTTATATAGAAACACTGTTAAAGGTGAACAGAACCATCTGTAGTTTGTGTCTGTAGGTTTATATAGAAACACTGTTAAAGGTGAACAGAACCATCTGTAGTTTGTGTCTGTAGGTTTATATAGAAACACTGTTAAAGGTGAACAGAACCATCTGCACTTTGTGTCTGTAGGTTTATATAGAAACCCTGTTAAAGGTGAACAGAACCATCTGTAGTTTGTGTCTGTAGGTTTATATAGAAACACTGTTAAAGGTGAACAGAACCATCTGTAGTTTGTGTCCTTAGGTTTATATAGAAACACTGTTAAAGGTGAACAGAACCATCTGTAGTTTGTGTCTGTAGGTTTATATAGCAACACTGTTAAAGGTGAACAGAACTATCTGTAGTTTTTGTCTGTAGGTTTATATAGAAACACTGTTAAACCCTGGTGAACAGAACCATCTGTAGTTTTTGTCTGTAGGTTTATATAGAAACACTGTTAAAGGTGAACAGAACCATCTGTAGTTTGTGTCTGTAGGTTTATATAGAAACCCTGTTAAAGGTGAACAGAACCATCTGTAGTTTGTGTCTGTAAGTTTATATAGAAACACTGTTAAAGGTGAACAGAACCATCTGTAGTTTGTGTCTGTAGGTTTATATAGAAACACTGTTAAACCCTGGTGAACAGAACCATCTGTAGTTTGTGTTTGTAGGTTTATATAGAAACACTGTTAAAGGTGAACAAAACCATCTGTAGTTTGTGTCTGTAGGTTTATATAGAAACACTGTTAAACCCTGGTGAACAGAACCATCTGTAGTTTTTGTCTGTAGGTTCATATAGAAACACTGTTAAAGGTGAACAGAACCATCTGTAGTTTGTGTCTGTAGGTTTATATAGAAACACTGTTAAACCCTGGTGAACAGAACCATCTGTAGTTTGTGTTTGTAGGTTTATATAGAAACACTGTTAAAGGTGAACAAAACCATCTGTAGTTTGTGTCTGTAGGTTTATATAGAAACACTGTTAAACCCTGGTGAACAGAACCATCTGTAGTTTTTGTCTGTAGGTTCATATAGAAACACTGTTAAAGGTGAACAGAACCATATGTAGTTTGTGTCTGTAGGTTTATATAAAAACACTGTTAAAGGTGAACAGAACCATCTGTAGTTTGTGTCTGTAGGTTTATATAGAAACACTGTTAAAGGTGAACAGAACCATCTGTAGTTTGTGTCTGTAGGTTTATATAGAAACACTGTTAAACCCTGGTGAACAGAACCATCTGTAGTTTGTGTTTGTAGGTTTATATAGAAACACTGTTAAAGGTGAATAGAACCATCTGTAGTTTGTGTCTGTAGGTTTATATAGAAACACTGTTAAAGGTGAACAGAACCATCTGTAGTTTGTGTCTGTAGGTTTATATAGAAACACTGTTAAAGGTGAACAGAACCATCTGTAGTTTGTGTCTGTAGGTTTATATAGAAACACTGTTAAAGGTGAACAGAACCATCTGTAGTTTTTGTCTGTAGGTTTATATAAAAACACTGTTAAAGGTGAACAGAACCATCTGTAGTTTGTGTCTGTAGGTTTGTATAGAAACCCTGTTAAAGGTGAACAGAACCATCTGTAGTTTGTGTCTGTAGGTTTATATAGAAACAATGTTAAAGGTGAACAGAACCATCTGTAGTTTGTGTCTGTAGGTTTATATAGAAACACTGTTAAAGGTGAACAGAACCATCTGTAGTTTGTGTTTGTAGGTTTATATAGAAACACTGTTAAAGGTGAACAGAACCATCTGTAGTTTGTGTCTGTAGGTTTATATAGAAACACTGTTAAACCCTGGTGAACAGAACCATCTGTAGTTTGTGTCTGTAGGTTCATATAGAAACACTGTTAAACCCTGGTGAACAGAACCATCTGTAGTTTGTGTCTGTAGGTTTATATAGAAACACTGTTAAAGGTGAACAGAACCATCTGTAGTTTGTGTCTGTAGGTTTATATAGAAACACTGTTAAAGGTGAACAGAACCATCTGTAGTTTGTGTCTGTAGGTTTATATAGAAACACTGTTAAACCCTGGCGAAAAGAACCATCTGCAGTTTGTGTCTGTAGGTTTATATAGAAACACTGTTAAAGGTGAACAGAACCATCTGTAGTTTGTGTCTGTAGGTTTATATAGAAACACTGTTAAAGGTGAACAGAACCATCTGTAGTTTGTGTCTGTAGGTTTATATAGAAACCCTGTTAAAGGTGAACAGAACCATCTGTAGTTTGTGTCTGTAGGTTTATATAGAAACACTGTTAAAGGTGAACAGAACCATCTGTAGTTTGTGTCTGTAGGTTTATATAGAAACCCTGTTAAAGGTGAACAGAACCATCTGTAGTTTGTGTCTGTAGGTTCATATAGAAACCCTGTTAAAGGTGAACAGAACCATCTATAGTTTATTTCTGTAGGTTTATATAGAAACGCTCGTAAAGGTGAACAGAACCATCTGTAGTTTGTGTCTGTAGGTTTATATAGAAACACTGTTAAAGGTGAACAGAACCATCTGTACCTTGTGTCTGTAGGTTTATATAGAAACACTGTTAAAGGTGAACATAACCATCTGTAGTTTGTGTCTGTAGGTTTATATAGAAACCCTGTTAAAGGTGAACAGAACCATCTGTAGTTTGTGTCTGTAGGTTCATATAGAAACCCTGTTAAAGGTGAACAGAACCATCTATAGTTTTTTTCTGTAGGTTTATATAGAAACGCTCGTAAAGGTGAACAGAACCATCTGTAGTTTGTGTCTGTAGGTTTATATAGAAACACTGTTAAAGGTGAACAGAACCATCTGTACCTTGTGTCTGTAGGTTTATATAGAAACACTGTTAAAGGTGAACAGAACCATCTGTAGTTTGTGTCTGTAGGTTTATATAGAAACACTGTTAAAGGTGAACAGAACCATCTGTAGGTTGTGTCTGTAGGTTTATATAGAAACACTGTTAAAGGTGAACAGAACCATCTGTAGTTTGTGTTTGTAGGTTTATATAGAAACCCTGTTAAAGGTGAACAGAACCATCTGTAGTTTGTGTCTGTAGGTTCATATAGAAACCCTGTTAAAGGTGAACAGAACCATCTGTAGTTTGTGTCTGTAGGTTTATATAGAAACACTGTTAAAGGTGAACAGAACCATCTATAGTTTATTTCTGTAGGTTTATATAGAAACGCTCGTAAAGGTGAACAGAACCATCTGTAGTTTGTGTCTGTAGGTTTATATAGAAACACTGTTAAAGGTGAACAGAACCATCTGTACCTTGTGTCTGTAGGTTTATATAGAAACACTGTTAAAGGTCAACATAACCATCTGTAGTTTGTGTCTGTAGGTTTATATAGAAACCCTGTTAAAGGTGAACAGAACCATCTGTAGTTTTTGTCTGTAGGTTCATATAGAAACCCTGTTAAAGGTGAACAGAACCATCTATAGTTTTTTTCTGTAGGTTTATATAGAAACGCTCGTAAAGGTGAACAGAACCATCTGTAGTTTGTGTCTGTAGGTTTATATAGAAACACTGTTAAAGGTGAACAGAACCATCTGTACCTTGTGTCTGTAGGTTTATATAGAAACACTGTTAAAGGTGAACAGAACCATCTGTAGTTTGTGTCTGTAGGTTTATATAGAAACACTGTTAAAGGTGAACAGAACCATCTGTAGTTTGTGTCTGTAGGTTTATATAGAAACACTGTTAAAGGTGAACAGAACCATCTGCACTTTGTGTCTGTAGGTTTATATAGAAACCCTGTTAAAGGTGAACAGAACCATCTGTAGTTTGTGTCTGTAGGTTTATATAGAAACACTGTTAAAGGTGAACAGAACCATCTGTAGTTTGTGTCCTTAGGTTTATATAGAAACACTGTTAAAGGTGAACAGAACCATCTGTAGTTTGTGTCTGTAGGTTTATATAGCAACACTGTTAAAGGTGAACAGAACTATCTGTAGTTTTTGTCTGTAGGTTTATATAGAAACACTGTTAAACCCTGGTGAACAGAACCATCTGTAGTTTTTGTCTGTAGGTTTATATAGAAACACTGTTAAAGGTGAACAGAACCATCTGTAGTTTGTGTCTGTAGGTTTATATAGAAACACTGTTAAACCCTGGTGAACAGAACCATCTGTAGTTTGTGTTTGTAGGTTTATATAGAAACACTGTTAAAGGTGAACAAAACCATCTGTAGTTTGTGTCTGTAGGTTTATATAGAAACACTGTTAAACCCGGGTGAACAGAACCATCTGTAGTTTTTGTCTGTAGGTTCATATAGAAACACTGTTAAAGGTGAACAGAACCATATGTAGTTTGTGTCTGTAGGTTTATATAAAAACACTGTTAAAGGTGAACAGAACCATCTGTAGTTTGTGTCTGTAGGTTTATATAGAAACACTGTTAAAGGTGAACAGAACCATCTGTAGTTTGTGTCTGTAGGTTTATATAGAAACACTGTTAAAGGTGAACAGAACCATCTGTAGTTTGTGTCTGTAGGTTTTTATAGAAACACTGTTAAAGGTGAACAGAACCATCTGTAGTTTGTGTTTGTAGGTTTATATAGAAACACTGTTAAAGGTGAACAGAACCATCTGTAGTTTGTGTCTGTAGGTTTATATAGAAACACTGTTAAAGGTGAACAGAACCATCTGTAGTTTGTGTCTGTAGGTTTATATAGAAACACTGTTAAACCCTGGTGAACAGAACCATCTGTAGTTTGTGTTTGTAGGTTTATATAGAAACACTGTTAAAGGTGAATAGAACCATCTGTAGTTTGTGTCTGTAGGTTTATATAGAAACACTGTTAAAGGTGAACAGAACCATCTGTAGTTTTTGTCTGTAGGTTTATATAAAAACACTGTTAAAGGTGAACAGAACCATCTGTAGTTTGTGTCTGTAGGTTTGTATAGAAACCCTGTTCAAGGTGAACAGAACCATCTGTAGTTTGTGTCTGTAGGTTTATATAGAAACAATGTTAAAGGTGAACAGAACCATCTGTAGTTTGTGTCTGTAGGTTTATATAGAAACACTGTTAAAGGTGAACAGAACCATCTGTAGTTTGTGTTTGTAGGTTTATATAGAAACACTGTTAAAGGTGAACAGAACCATCTGTAGTTTGTGTCTGTAGGTTTATATAGAAACACTGTTAAACCCTGGTGAACAGAACCATCTGTAGTTTGTGTCTGTAGGTTCATATAGAAACACTGTTAAACCCTGGTGAACAGAACCATCTGTAGTTTGTGTCTGTAGGTTTATATAGAAACACTGTTAAAGGTGAACAGAACCATCTGTAGTTTGTGTCTGTAGGTTTATATAGAAACCCTGTTAAAGGTGAACAGAACCATCTGTAGTTTGTGTCTGTAGGTTTATATAGAAACACTGTTAAAGGTGAACAGAACCATCTGTAGTTTGTGTCTGTAGGTTTATATAGAAACACTGTTAAACCCTGGCGAAAAGAACCATCTGTAGTTTTTGTCTGTAGGTTCATATAGAAACACTGTTAAAGGTGAACAGAACCATATGTAGTTTGTGTCTGTAGGTTCATATAGAAACCCTGTTAAAGGTGAACAGAACCATCTATAGTTTATTTCTGTAGGTTTATATAGAAACGCTCGTAAAGGTGAACAGAACCATCTGTAGTTTGTGTCTGTAGGTTTATATAGAAACACTGTTAAAGGTGAACAGAACCATCTGTACCTTGTGTCTGTAGGTTTATATAGAAACACTGTTAAAGGTGAACATAACCATCTGTAGTTTGTGTCTGTAGGTTTATATAGAAACCCTGTTAAAGGTGAACAGAACCATCTGTAGTTTGTGTCTGTAGGTTCATATAGAAACCCTGTTAAAGGTGAACAGAACCATATATAGTTTTTTTCTGTAGGTTTATATAGAAACGCTCGTAAAGGTGAACAGAACCATCTGTAGTTTGTGTCTGTAGGTTTATATAGAAACACTGTTAAAGGTGAACAGAACCATCTGTACCTTGTGTCTGTAGGTTTATATAGAAACACTGTTAAAGGTGAACAGAACCATCTGTAGTTTGTGTCTGTAGGTTTATATAGAAACACTGTTAAAGGTGAACAGAACCATCTGTAGGTTGTGTCTGTAGGTTTATATAGAAACACTGTTAAAGGTGAACAGAACCATCTGTAGTTTGTGTTTGTAGGTTTATATAGAAACACTGTTAAAGGTGAACAGAACCATCTGTAGTTTGTGTCTGTAGGTTTATATAGAAACACTGTTAAAGGTGAACAGAACAATCTGTAGTTTGTGTCTGTAGGTTTATATAGAAACCCTGTTAAAGGTGAACAGAACCATCTGTAGTTTGTGTCTGTAGGTTCATATAGAAACCCTGTTAAAGGTGAACAGAACCATCTGTAGTTTGTGTCTGTAGGTTTATATAGAAACACTGTTAAAGGTGAACAGAACCATCTATAGTTTATTTCTGTAGGTTTATATAGAAACGCTCGTAAAGGTGAACAGAACCATCTGTAGTTTGTGTCTGTAGGTTTATATAGAAACACTGTTAAAGGTGAACAGAACCATCTGTACCTTGTGTCTGTAGGTTTATATAGAAACACTGTTAAAGGTCAACATAACCATCTGTAGTTTGTGTCTGTAGGTTTATATAGAAACCCTGTTAAAGGTGAACAGAACCATCTGTAGTTTTTGTCTGTAGGTTCATATAGAAACCCTGTTAAAGGTGAACAGAACCATCTATAGTTTTTTTCTGTAGGTTTATATAGAAACGCTCGTAAAGGTGAACAGAACCATCTGTAGTTTGTGTCTGTAGGTTTATATAGAAACACTGTTAAAGGTGAACAGAACCATCTGTACCTTGTGTCTGTAGGTTTATATAGAAACACTGTTAAAGGTGAACAGAACC
This sequence comes from Odontesthes bonariensis, assembly GCF_027942865.1. Classification (NCBI taxonomy): domain Eukaryota; kingdom Metazoa; phylum Chordata; class Actinopteri; order Atheriniformes; family Atherinopsidae; genus Odontesthes; species Odontesthes bonariensis. The sequence goes on along the minus strand of NC_134528.1, from coordinate 31,978,278 downwards.
ATCTGTAGTTTGTGTCTGTAGGTTTATATAGAAACACTGTTAAAGGTGAACAGAACCATCTGTAGTTTGTGTCTGTAGGTTTATATAGAAACACTGTTAAAGGTGAACAGAACCATCTGCACTTTGTGTCTGTAGGTTTATATAGAAACCCTGTTAAAGGTGAACAGAACCATCTGTAGTTTGTGTCTGTAGGTTTATATAGAAACACTGTTAAAGGTGAACAGAACCATCTGTAGTTTGTGTCCTTAGGTTTATATAGAAACACTGTTAAAGGTGAACAGAACCATCTGTAGTTTGTGTCTGTAGGTTTATATAGCAACACTGTTAAAGGTGAACAGAACTATCTGTAGTTTTTGTCTGTAGGTTTATATAGAAACACTGTTAAACCCTGGTGAACAGAACCATCTGTAGTTTTTGTCTGTAGGTTTATATAGAAACACTGTTAAAGGTGAACAGAACCATCTGTAGTTTGTGTCTGTAGGTTTATATAGAAACCCTGTTAAAGGTGAACAGAACCATCTGTAGTTTGTGTCTGTAAGTTTATATAGAAACACTGTTAAAGGTGAACAGAACCATCTGTAGTTTGTGTCTGTAGGTTTATATAGAAACACTGTTAAACCCTGGTGAACAGAACCATCTGTAGTTTGTGTTTGTAGGTTTATATAGAAACACTGTTAAAGGTGAACAAAACCATCTGTAGTTTGTGTCTGTAGGTTTATATAGAAACACTGTTAAACCCTGGTGAACAGAACCATCTGTAGTTTTTGTCTGTAGGTTCATATAGAAACACTGTTAAAGGTGAACAGAACCATATGTAGTTTGTGTCTGTAGGTTTATATAAAAACACTGTTAAAGGTGAACAGAACCATCTGTAGTTTGTGTCTGTAGGTTTATATAGAAACACTGTTAAAGGTGAACAGAACCATCTGTAGTTTGTGTCTGTAGGTTTATATAGAAACACTGTTAAAGGTGAACAGAACCATCTGTAGTTTGTGTCTGTAGGTTTTTATAGAAACACTGTTAAAGGTGAACAGAACCATCTGTAGTTTGTGTTTGTAGGTTTATATAGAAACACTGTTAAAGGTGAACAGAACCATCTGTAGTTTGTGTCTGTAGGTTTATATAGAAACACTGTTAAAGGTGAACAGAACCATCTGTAGTTTGTGTCTGTAGGTTTATATAGAAACACTGTTAAACCCTGGTGAACAGAACCATCTGTAGTTTGTGTTTGTAGGTTTATATAGAAACACTGTTAAAGGTGAATAGAACCATCTGTAGTTTGTGTCTGTAGGTTTATATAGAAACACTGTTAAAGGTGAACAGAACCATCTGTAGTTTTTGTCTGTAGGTTTATATAAAAACACTGTTAAAGGTGAACAGAACCATCTGTAGTTTGTGTCTGTAGGTTTGTATAGAAACCCTGTTCAAGGTGAACAGAACCATCTGTAGTTTGTGTCTGTAGGTTTATATAGAAACAATGTTAAAGGTGAACAGAACCATCTGTAGTTTGTGTCTGTAGGTTTATATAGAAACACTGTTAAAGGTGAACAGAACCATCTGTAGTTTGTGTTTGTAGGTTTATATAGAAACACTGTTAAAGGTGAACAGAACCATCTGTAGTTTGTGTCTGTAGGTTTATATAGAAACACTGTTAAACCCTGGTGAACAGAACCATCTGTAGTTTGTGTCTGTAGGTTCATATAGAAACACTGTTAAACCCTGGTGAACAGAACCATCTGTAGTTTGTGTCTGTAGGTTTATATAGAAACACTGTTAAAGGTGAACAGAACCATCTGTAGTTTGTGTCTGTAGGTTTATATAGAAACCCTGTTAAAGGTGAACAGAACCATCTGTAGTTTGTGTCTGTAGGTTTATATAGAAACACTGTTAAAGGTGAACAGAACCATCTGTAGTTTGTGTCTGTAGGTTTATATAGAAACACTGTTAAACCCTGGTGAAAAGAACCATCTGTAGTTTTTGTCTGTAGGTTCATATAGAAACACTGTTAAAGGTGAACAGAACCATATGTAGTTTGTGTCTGTAGGTTTATATAAAAACACTGTTAAAGGTGAACAGAACCATCTGTAGTTTGTGTCTGTAGGTTTATATAGAAACACTGTTAAAGGTGAACAGAACCATCTGTAGTTTGTGTCTGTAGGTTTATATAGAAACACTGTTAAAGGTGAACAGAACCATCTGTAGTTTGTGTTTGTAGGCTTATAAAGAAACACTGTTAAAGGTGAACAGAACCATCTGTAGTTTGTGTCTGTAGGTTTATATAGAAACACTGTTAAAGGTGAACAGAACCATCTGTAGTTTGTGTTTGTAGGTTTATATAGAAACACTGTTAAAGGTGAATAGAACCATCTGTAGTTTGTGTCTGTAGGTTTATATAGAAACACTGTTAAAGGTGAACAGAACCATCTGTAGTTTGTGTCTGTAGGTTTATATAGAAACACTGTTAAAGGTGAACAGAACCATCTGTAGTTTTTGTCTGTAGGTTTATATAAAAACACTGTTAAAGGTGAACAGAACCATCTGTAGTTTGTTTCTGTAGGTTTGTATAGAAACCCTGTTAAAGGTGAACACAACCATCTGTAGTTTGTGTCTGTAGGTTTATATAGAAACACTGTTAAAGGTGAACAGAACCATCTGTAGTTTTTGTCTGTAGGTTTATATAAAAACACTGTTAAAGGTGAACAGAACCATCTGTAGTTTGTGTCTGTAGGTTTATATAGAAACACTGTTAAAGGTGAACAGAACCATCTATAGTTTATTTCTGTAGGTTTATATAGAAACGCTCGTAAAGGTGAACAGAACCATCTGTAGTTTGTGTCTGTAGGTTTATATAGAAACACTGTTAAAGGTGAACAGAACCATCTGTACCTTGTGTCTGTAGGTTTATATAGAAACACTGTTAAAGGTGAACATAACCATCTGTAGTTTGTGTCTGTAGGTTTATATAGAAACCCTGTTAAAGGTGAACAGAACCATCTGTAGTTTGTGTCTGTAGGTTCATATAGAAACCCTGTTAAAGGTGAACAGAACCATCTATAGTTTTTTTCTGTAGGTTTATATAGAAACGCTCGTAAAGGTGAACAGAACCATCTGTAGTTTGTGTCTGTAGGTTTATATAGAAACACTGTTAAAGGTGAACAGAACCATCTGTACCTTGTGTCTGTAGGTTTATATAGAAACACTGTTAAAGGTGAACAGAACCATCTGTAGTTTGTGTCTGTAGGTTTATATAGAAACACTGTTAAAGGTGAACAGAACCATCTGTAGGTTGTGTCTGTAGGTTTATATAGAAACACTGTTAAAGGTGAACAGAACCATCTGTAGTTTGTGTTTGTAGGTTTATATAGAAACCCTGTTAAAGGTGAACAGAACCATCTGTAGTTTGTGTCTGTAGGTTCATATAGAAACCCTGTTAAAGGTGAACAGAACCATCTGTAGTTTGTGTCTGTAGGTTTATATAGAAACACTGTTAAAGGTGAACAGAACCATCTATAGTTTATTTCTGTAGGTTTATATAGAAACGCTCGTAAAGGTGAACAGAACCATCTGTAGTTTGTGTCTGTAGGTTTATATAGAAACACTGTTAAAGGTGAACAGAACCATCTGTACCTTGTGTCTGTAGGTTTATATAGAAACACTGTTAAAGGTCAACATAACCATCTGTAGTTTGTGTCTGTAGGTTTATATAGAAACCCTGTTAAAGGTGAACAGAACCATCTGTAGTTTTTGTCTGTAGGTTCATATAGAAACCCTGTTAAAGGTGAACAGAACCATCTATAGTTTTTTTCTGTAGGTTTATATAGAAACGCTCGTAAAGGTGAACAGAACCATCTGTAGTTTGTGTCTGTAGGTTTATATAGAAACACTGTTAAAGGTGAACAGAACCATCTGTACCTTGTGTCTGTAGGTTTATATAGAAACACTGTTAAAGGTGAACAGAACCATCTGTAGTTTGTGTCTGTAGGTTTATATAGAAACACTGTTAAAGGTGAACAGAACCATCTGTAGTTTGTGTCTGTAGGTTTATATAGAAACACTGTTAAAGGTGAACAGAACCATCTGCACTTTGTGTCTGTAGGTTTATATAGAAACCCTGTTAAAGGTGAACAGAACCATCTGTAGTTTGTGTCTGTAGGTTTATATAGAAACACTGTTAAAGGTGAACAGAACCATCTGTAGTTTGTGTCCTTAGGTTTATATAGAAACACTGTTAAAGGTGAACAGAACCATCTGTAGTTTGTGTCTGTAGGTTTATATAGCAACACTGTTAAAGGTGAACAGAACTATCTGTAGTTTTTGTCTGTAGGTTTATATAGAAACACTGTTAAACCCTGGTGAACAGAACCATCTGTAGTTTTTGTCTGTAGGTTTATATAGAAACACTGTTAAAGGTGAACAGAACCATCTGTAGTTTGTGTCTGTAGGTTTATATAGAAACCCTGTTAAAGGTGAACAGAACCATCTGTAGTTTGTGTCTGTAAGTTTATATAGAAACACTGTTAAAGGTGAACAGAACCATCTGTAGTTTGTGTCTGTAGGTTTATATAGAAACACTGTTAAACCCTGGTGAACAGAACCATCTGTAGTTTGTGTTTGTAGGTTTATATAGAAACACTGTTAAAGGTGAACAAAACCATCTGTAGTTTGTGTCTGTAGGTTTATATAGAAACACTGTTAAACCCGGGTGAACAGAACCATCTGTAGTTTTTGTCTGTAGGTTCATATAGAAACACTGTTAAAGGTGAACAGAACCATATGTAGTTTGTGTCTGTAGGTTTATATAAAAACACTGTTAAAGGTGAACAGAACCATCTGTAGTTTGTGTCTGTAGGTTTATATAGAAACACTGTTAAAGGTGAACAGAACCATCTGTAGTTTGTGTCTGTAGGTTTATATAGAAACACTGTTAAAGGTGAACAGAACCATCTGTAGTTTGTGTCTGTAGGTTTTTATAGAAACACTGTTAAAGGTGAACAGAACCATCTGTAGTTTGTGTTTGTAGGTTTATATAGAAACACTGTTAAAGGTGAACAGAACCATCTGTAGTTTGTGTCTGTAGGTTTATATAGAAACACTGTTAAAGGTGAACAGAACCATCTGTAGTTTGTGTCTGTAGGTTTATATAGAAACACTGTTAAACCCTGGTGAACAGAACCATCTGTAGTTTGTGTTTGTAGGTTTATATAGAAACACTGTTAAAGGTGAATAGAACCATCTGTAGTTTGTGTCTGTAGGTTTATATAGAAACACTGTTAAAGGTGAACAGAACCATCTGTAGTTTTTGTCTGTAGGTTTATATAAAAACACTGTTAAAGGTGAACAGAACCATCTGTAGTTTGTGTCTGTAGGTTTGTATAGAAACCCTGTTCAAGGTGAACAGAACCATCTGTAGTTTGTGTCTGTAGGTTTATATAGAAACAATGTTAAAGGTGAACAGAACCATCTGTAGTTTGTGTCTGTAGGTTTATATAGAAACACTGTTAAAGGTGAACAGAACCATCTGTAGTTTGTGTTTGTAGGTTTATATAGAAACACTGTTAAAGGTGAACAGAACCATCTGTAGTTTGTGTCTGTAGGTTTATATAGAAACACTGTTAAACCCTGGTGAACAGAACCATCTGTAGTTTGTGTCTGTAGGTTCATATAGAAACACTGTTAAACCCTGGTGAACAGAACCATCTGTAGTTTGTGTCTGTAGGTTTATATAGAAACACTGTTAAAGGTGAACAGAACCATCTGTAGTTTGTGTCTGTAGGTTTATATAGAAACCCTGTTAAAGGTGAACAGAACCATCTGTAGTTTGTGTCTGTAGGTTTATATAGAAACACTGTTAAAGGTGAACAGAACCATCTGTAGTTTGTGTCTGTAGGTTTATATAGAAACACTGTTAAACCCTGGCGAAAAGAACCATCTGTAGTTTTTGTCTGTAGGTTCATATAGAAACACTGTTAAAGGTGAACAGAACCATATGTAGTTTGTGTCTGTAGGTTCATATAGAAACCCTGTTAAAGGTGAACAGAACCATCTATAGTTTATTTCTGTAGGTTTATATAGAAACGCTCGTAAAGGTGAACAGAACCATCTGTAGTTTGTGTCTGTAGGTTTATATAGAAACACTGTTAAAGGTGAACAGAACCATCTGTACCTTGTGTCTGTAGGTTTATATAGAAACACTGTTAAAGGTGAACATAACCATCTGTAGTTTGTGTCTGTAGGTTTATATAGAAACCCTGTTAAAGGTGAACAGAACCATCTGTAGTTTGTGTCTGTAGTTTCATATAGAAACCCTGTTAAAGGTGAACAGAACCATATATAGTTTTTTTCTGTAGGTTTATATAGAAACGCTCGTAAAGGTGAACAGAACCATCTGTAGTTTGTGTCTGTAGGTTTATATAGAAACACTGTTAAAGGTGAACAGAACCATCTGTACCTTGTGTCTGTAGGTTTATATAGAAACACTGTTAAAGGTGAACAGAACCATCTGTAGTTTGTGTCTGTAGGTTTATATAGAAACACTGTTAAAGGTGAACAGAACCATCTGTAGGTTGTGTCTGTAGGTTTATATAGAAACACTGTTAAAGGTGAACAGAACCATCTGTAGTTTGTGTTTGTAGGTTTATATAGAAACACTGTTAAAGGTGAACAGAACCATCTGTAGTTTGTGTCTGTAGGTTTATATAGAAACACTGTTAAAGGTGAACAGAACAATCTGTAGTTTGTGTCTGTAGGTTTATATAGAAACCCTGTTAAAGGTGAACAGAACCATCTGTAGTTTGTGTCTGTAGGTTCATATAGAAACCCTGTTAAAGGTGAACAGAACCATCTGTAGTTTGTGTCTGTAGGTTTATATAGAAACACTGTTAAAGGTGAACAGAACCATCTATAGTTTATTTCTGTAGGTTTATATAGAAACGCTCGTAAAGGTGAACAGAACCATCTGTAGTTTGTGTCTGTAGGTTTATATAGAAACACTGTTAAAGGTGAACAGAACCATCTGTACCTTGTGTCTGTAGGTTTATATAGAAACACTGTTAAAGGTCAACATAACCATCTGTAGTTTGTGTCTGTAGGTTTATATAGAAACCCTGTTAAAGGTGAACAGAACCATCTGTAGTTTTTGTCTGTAGGTTCATATAGAAACCCTGTTAAAGGTGAACAGAACCATCTATAGTTTTTTTCTGTAGGTTTATATAGAAACGCTCGTAAAGGTGAACAGAACCATCTGTAGTTTGTGTCTGTAGGTTTATATAGAAACACTGTTAAAGGTGAACAGAACCATCTGTACCTTGTGTCTGTAGGTTTATATAGAAACACTGTTAAAGGTGAACAGAACCATCTGTAGTTTGTGTCTGTAGGTTTATATAGAAACACTGTTAAAGGTGAACAGAACCATCTGTAGTTTGTGTCTGTAGGTTTATATAGAAACACTGTTAAAGGTGAACAGAACCATCTGCACTTTGTGTCTGTAGGTTTATATAGAAACCCTGTTAAAGGTGAACAGAACCATCTGTAGTTTGTGTCTGTAGGTTTATATAGAAACACTGTTAAAGGTGAACAGAACCATCTGTAGTTTGTGTCCTTAGGTTTATATAGAAACACTGTTAAAGGTGAACAGAACCATCTGTAGTTTGTGTCTGTAGGTTTATATAGCAACACTGTTAAAGGTGAACAGAACTATCTGTAGTTTTTGTCTGTAGGTTTATATAGAAACACTGTTAAACCCTGGTGAACAGAACCATCTGTAGTTTTTGTCTGTAGGTTTATATAGAAACACTGTTAAAGGTGAACAGAACCATCTGTAGTTTGTGTCTGTAGGTTTATATAGAAACCCTGTTAAAGGTGAACAGAACCATCTGTAGTTTGTGTCTGTAAGTTTATATAGAAACACTGTTAAAGGTGAACAGAACCATCTGTAGTTTGTGTCTGTAGGTTTATATAGAAACACTGTTAAACCCTGGTGAACAGAACCATCTGTAGTTTGTGTTTGTAGGTTTATATAGAAACACTGTTAAAGGTGAACAAAACCATCTGTAGTTTGTGTCTGTAGGTTTATATAGAAACACTGTTAAACCCTGGTGAACAGAACCATCTGTAGTTTTTGTCTGTAGGTTCATATAGAAACACTGTTAAAGGTGAACAGAACCATATGTAGTTTGTGTCTGTAGGTTTATATAAAAACACTGTTAAAGGTGAACAGAACCATCTGTAGTTTGTGTCTGTAGGTTTATATAGAAACACTGTTAAAGGTGAACAGAACCATCTGTAGTTTGTGTCTGTAGGTTTATATAGAAACACTGTTAAAGGTGAACAGAACCATCTGTAGTTTGTGTCTGTAGGTTTTTATAGAAACACTGTTAAAGGTGAACAGAACCATCTGTAGTTTGTGTTTGTAGGTTTATATAGAAACACTGTTAAAGGTGAACAGAACCATCTGTAGTTTGTGTCTGTAGGTTTATATAGAAACACTGTTAAAGGTGAACAGAACCATCTGTAGTTTGTGTCTGTAGGTTTATATAGAAACACTGTTAAACCCTGGTGAACAGAACCATCTGTAGTTTGTGTTTGTAGGTTTATATAGAAACACTGTTAAAGGTGAATAGAACCATCTGTAGTTTGTGTCTGTAGGTTTATATAGAAACACTGTTAAAGGTGAACAGAACCATCTGTAGTTTTTGTCTGTAGGTTTATATAAAAACACTGTTAAAGGTGAACAGAACCATCTGTAGTTTGTGTCTGTAGGTTTGTATAGAAACCCTGTTCAAGGTGAACAGAACCATCTGTAGTTTGTGTCTGTAGGTTTATATAGAAACAATGTTAAAGGTGAACAGAACCATCTGTAGTTTGTGTCTGTAGGTTTATATAGAAACACTGTTAAAGGTGAACAGAACCATCTGTAGTTTGTGTTTGTAGGTTTATATAGAAACACTGTTAAAGGTGAACAGAACCATCTGTAGTTTGTGTCTGTAGGTTTATATAGAAACACTGTTAAACCCTGGTGAACAGAACCATCTGTAGTTTGTGTCTGTAGGTTCATATAGAAACACTGTTAAACCCTGGTGAACAGAACCATCTGTAGTTTGTGTCTGTAGGTTTATATAGAAACACTGTTAAAGGTGAACAGAACCATCTGTAGTTTGTGTCTGTAGGTTTATATAGAAACCCTGTTAAAGGTGAACAGAACCATCTGTAGTTTGTGTCTGTAGGTTTATATAGAAACACTGTTAAAGGTGAACAGAACCATCTGTAGTTTGTGTCTGTAGGTTTATATAGAAACACTGTTAAACCCTGGTGAAAAGAACCATCTGTAGTTTTTGTCTGTAGGTTCATATAGAAACACTGTTAAAGGTGAACAGAACCATATGTAGTTTGTGTCTGTAGGTTTATATAAAAACACTGTTAAAGGTGAACAGAACCATCTGTAGTTTGTGTCTGTAGGTTTATATAGAAACACTGTTAAAGGTGAACAGAACCATCTGTAGTTTGTGTCTGTAGGTTTATATAGAAACACTGTTAAAGGTGAACAGAACCATCTGTAGTTTGTGTTTGTAGGCTTATATAGAAACACTGTTAAAGGTGAACAGAACCATCTGTAGTTTGTGTCTGTAGGTTTATATAGAAACACTGTTAAAGGTGAACAGAACCATCTGTAGTTTGTGTTTGTAGGTTTATATAGAAACACTGTTAAAGGTGAATAGAACCATCTGTAGTTTGTGTCTGTAGGTTTATATAGAAACACTGTTAAAGGTGAACAGAACCATCTGTAGTTTGTGTCTGTAGGTTTATATAGAAACACTGTTAAAGGTGAACAGAACCATCTGTAGTTTTTGTCTGTAGGTTTATATAAAAACACTGTTAAAGGTGAACAGAACCATCTGTAGTTTGTTTCTGTAGGTTTGTATAGAAACCCTGTTAAAGGTGAACACAACCATCTGTAGTTTGTGTCTGTAGGTTTATATAGAAACACTGTTAAAGGTGAACAGAACCATCTGTAGTTTTTGTCTGTAGGTTTATATAAAAACACTGTTAAAGGTGAACAGAACCATCTGTAGTTTGTGTCTGTAGGTTTGTATAGAAACCCTGTTAAAGGTGAACACAACCATCTGTAGTTTGTGTCTGTAGGTTTATATAGAAACACTGTTAAAGGTGAACAGAACCATCTGTAGTTTGTGTCTGTAGGTTCATATAGAAACACTGTTAAAGGTGAACAGAACCATCTGTAGTTTGTGTCTGTAGGTTTATATAGAAACACTGTTAAAGGTGAACAGAACCATCTGTAGTTTGTGTTTGTAGGTTTATATAGAAACACTGTTAAAGGTGAACAGAACCATCTGTAGTTTGTGTCTGTAGGTTTATATAGAAACACTGTTAAACCCTGGTGAACAGAACCATCTGTAGTTTGTGTCTGTAGGTTCATATAGAAACACTGTTAAACCCTGGTGAACAGAACCATCTGTAGTTTGTGTCTGTAGGTTTATATAGAAACACTGTTAAAGGTGAACAGAACCATCTATAGTTTTTTTCTGTAGGTTTATATAGAAACGCTCGTAAAGGTGAACAGAACCATCTGTAGTTTGTGTCTGTAGGTTTATATAGAAACACTGTTAAAGGTGAACAGAACCATCTGTACCTTGTGTCTGTAGGTTTATATAGAAACCCTGTTAAAGGTGAACAGAACCATCTGTAGTTTGTGTCTGTAGGTTTATATAGAAACACTGTTAAAGGTGAACAGAACCATCTGTAGTTTGTGTCTGTAGGTTTATATAAAAACACTGTTAAAGGTGAACAGAACCATCTGCACTTTGTGTCTGTAGGTTTATATAGAAACCCTGTTAAAGGTGAACAGAACCATCTGTAGTTTGTGTCTGTAGGTTTATATAGAAACACTGTTAAAGGTGAACAGAACCATCTGTAGTTTGTGTCCTTAGGTTTATATAGAAACACTGTTAAAGGTGAACAGAACCATCTGTAGTTTGTGTCTGTAGGTTTATATAGCAACACTGTTAAAGGTGAACAGAACCATCTGTAGTTTTTGTCTGTAGGTTTATATAGAAACACTGTTAAACCCTGGTGAACAGAACCATCTGTAGTTTTTGTCTGTAGGTTTATATAGAAACACTGTTAAAGGTGAACAGAACCATCTGTAGTTTGTGTCTGTAGGTTTATATAGAAACCCTGTTAAAGGTGAACAGAACCATCTGTAGTTTGTGTCTGTAAGTTTATATAGAAACACTGTTAAAGGTGAACAGAACCATCTATAGTTTATTTCTGTAGGTTTATATAGAAACGCTCGTAAAGGTGAACAGAACCATCTGTAGTTTGTGTCTGTAGGTTTATATAGAAACACTGTTAAAGGTGAACAGAACCATCTGTACCTTGTGTCTGTAGGTTTATATAGAAACACTGTTAAAGGTCAACATAACCATCTGTAGTTTGTGTCTGTAGGTTTATATAGAAACCCTGTTAAAGGTGAACAGAACCATCTGTAGTTTGTGTCTGTAGGTTCATATAGAAACCCTGTTAAAGGTGAACAGAACCATCTATAGTTTTTTTCTGTAGGTTTATATAGAAACGCTCGTAAAGGTGAACAGAACCATCTGTAGTTTGTGTCTGTAGGTTTATATAGAAACACTGTTAAAGGTGAACAGAACCATCTGTACCTTGTGTCTGTAGGTTTATATAGAAACACTGTTAAAGGTGAACAGAACCATCTGTAGTTTGTGTCTGTAGGTTTATATAGAAACACTGTTAAAGGTGAACAGAACCATCTGTAGTTTGTGTCTGTAGGTTTATATAGAAACACTGTTAAAGGTGAACAGAACCATCTGCACTTTGTGTCTGTAGGTTTATATAGAAACCCTGTTAAAGGTGAACAGAACCATCTGTAGTTTGTGTCTGTAGGTTTATATAGAAACACTGTTAAAGGTGAACAGAACCATCTGTAGTTTGTGTCCTTAGGTTTATATAGAAACACTGTTAAAGGTGAACAGAACCATCTGTAGTTTGTGTCTGTAGGTTTATATAGCAACACTGTTAAACCCTGGTGAACAGAACCATCTGTAGTTTTTGTCTGTAGGTTTATATAGAAACACTGTTAAACCCTGGTGAACAGAACCATCTGTAGTTTTTGTCTGTAGGTTTATATAGAAACACTGTTAAACCCTGGTGAACAGAACCATCTGTAGTTTTTGTCTGTAGGTTTATATAGAAACACTGTTAAAGGTGAACAGAACCATCTGTAGTTTGTGTCTGTAGGTTTATATAGAAACCCTGTTAAAGGTGAACAGAACCATCTGTAGTTTGTGTCTGTAGGTTTATATAGAAACACTGTTAAAGGTGAACAGAACCATCTGTAGTTTGTGTCTGTAGGTTTATATAGAAACACTGTTAAACCCTGGTGAACAGAACCATCTGTAGTTTGTGTTTGTAGGTTTATATAGAAACACTGTTAAAGGTGAACAAAACCATCTGTAGTTTGTGTCTGTAGGTTTATATAGAAACACTGTTAAACCCTGGTGAACAGAACCATCTGTAGTTTTTGTCTGTAGGTTCATATAGAAACACTGTTAAAGGTGAACAGAACCATATGTAGTTTGTGTCTGTAGGTTTATATAAAAACACTGTTAAAGGTGAACAGAACCATCTGTAGTTTGTGTCTGTAGGTTTATATAGAAACACTGTTAAAGGTGAACAGAACCATCTGTAGTTTGTGTCTGTAGGTTTATATAGAAACACTGTTAAACCCTGGTGAACAGAACCATCTGTAGTTTGTGTTTGTAGGTTTATATAGAAACACTGTTAAAGGTGAATAGAACCATCTGTAGTTTGTGTCTGTAGGTTTATATAGAAACACTGTTAAAGGTGAACAGAACCATCTGTAGTTTGTGTCTGTAGGTTTATATAGAAACACTGTTAAAGGTGAACAGAACCATCTGTAGTTTGTGTCTGTAGGTTTATATAGAAACACTGTTAAAGGTGAACAGAACCATCTGTAGTTTTTGTCTGTAGGTTTATATAAAAACACTGTTAAAGGTGAACAGAACCATCTGTAGTTTGTGTCTGTAGGTTTGTATAGAAACCCTGTTAAAGGTGAACAGAACCATCTGTAGTTTGTGTCTGTAGGTTTATATAGAAACAATGTTAAAGGTGAACAGAACCATCTGTAGTTTGTGTCTGTAGGTTTATATAGAAACACTGTTAAAGGTGAACAGAACCATCTGTAGTTTGTGTTTGTAGGTTTATATAGAAACACTGTTAAAGGTGAACAGAACCATCTGTAGTTTGTGTCTGTAGGTTTATATAGAAACACTGTTAAACCCTGGTGAACAGAACCATCTGTAGTTTGTGTCTGTAGGTTCATATAGAAACACTGTTAAACCCTGGTGAACAGAACCATCTGTAGTTTGTGTCTGTAGGTTTATATAGAAACACTGTTAAAGGTGAACAGAACCATCTGTAGTTTGTGTCTGTAGGTTTATATAGAAACACTGTTAAAGGTGAACAGAACCATCTGTAGTTTGTGTCTGTAGGTTTATATAGAAACACTGTTAAACCCTGGCGAAAAGAACCATCTGCAGTTTGTGTCTGTAGGTTTATATAGAAACACTGTTAAAGGTGAACAGAACCATCTGTAGTTTGTGTCTGTAGGTTTATATAGAAACACTGTTAAAGGTGAACAGAACCATCTGTAGTTTGTGTCTGTAGGTTTATATAGAAACCCTGTTAAAGGTGAACAGAACCATCTGTAGTTTGTGTCTGTAGGTTTATATAGAAACACTGTTAAAGGTGAACAGAACCATCTGTAGTTTGTGTCTGTAGGTTTATATAGAAACCCTGTTAAAGGTGAACAGAACCATCTGTAGTTTGTGTCTGTAGGTTCATATAGAAACCCTGTTAAAGGTGAACAGAACCATCTATAGTTTATTTCTGTAGGTTTATATAGAAACGCTCGTAAAGGTGAACAGAACCATCTGTAGTTTGTGTCTGTAGGTTTATATAGAAACACTGTTAAAGGTGAACAGAACCATCTGTACCTTGTGTCTGTAGGTTTATATAGAAACACTGTTAAAGGTGAACATAACCATCTGTAGTTTGTGTCTGTAGGTTTATATAGAAACCCTGTTAAAGGTGAACAGAACCATCTGTAGTTTGTGTCTGTAGGTTCATATAGAAACCCTGTTAAAGGTGAACAGAACCATCTATAGTTTTTTTCTGTAGGTTTATATAGAAACGCTCGTAAAGGTGAACAGAACCATCTGTAGTTTGTGTCTGTAGGTTTATATAGAAACACTGTTAAAGGTGAACAGAACCATCTGTACCTTGTGTCTGTAGGTTTATATAGAAACACTGTTAAAGGTGAACAGAACCATCTGTAGTTTGTGTCTGTAGGTTTATATAGAAACACTGTTAAAGGTGAACAGAACCATCTGTAGGTTGTGTCTGTAGGTTTATATAGAAACACTGTTAAAGGTGAACAGAACCATCTGTAGTTTGTGTTTGTAGGTTTATATAGAAACCCTGTTAAAGGTGAACAGAACCATCTGTAGTTTGTGTCTGTAGGTTCATATAGAAACCCTGTTAAAGGTGAACAGAACCATCTGTAGTTTGTGTCTGTAGGTTTATATAGAAACACTGTTAAAGGTGAACAGAACCATCTATAGTTTATTTCTGTAGGTTTATATAGAAACGCTCGTAAAGGTGAACAGAACCATCTGTAGTTTGTGTCTGTAGGTTTATATAGAAACACTGTTAAAGGTGAACAGAACCATCTGTACCTTGTGTCTGTAGGTTTATATAGAAACACTGTTAAAGGTCAACATAACCATCTGTAGTTTGTGTCTGTAGGTTTATATAGAAACCCTGTTAAAGGTGAACAGAACCATCTGTAGTTTTTGTCTGTAGGTTCATATAGAAACCCTGTTAAAGGTGAACAGAACCATCTATAGTTTTTTTCTGTAGGTTTATATAGAAACGCTCGTAAAGGTGAACAGAACCATCTGTAGTTTGTGTCTGTAGGTTTATATAGAAACACTGTTAAAGGTGAACAGAACCATCTGTACCTTGTGTCTGTAGGTTTATATAGAAACACTGTTAAAGGTGAACAGAACCATCTGTAGTTTGTGTCTGTAGGTTTATATAGAAACACTGTTAAAGGTGAACAGAACCATCTGTAGTTTGTGTCTGTAGGTTTATATAGAAACACTGTTAAAGGTGAACAGAACCATCTGCACTTTGTGTCTGTAGGTTTATATAGAAACCCTGTTAAAGGTGAACAGAACCATCTGTAGTTTGTGTCTGTAGGTTTATATAGAAACACTGTTAAAGGTGAACAGAACCATCTGTAGTTTGTGTCCTTAGGTTTATATAGAAACACTGTTAAAGGTGAACAGAACCATCTGTAGTTTGTGTCTGTAGGTTTATATAGCAACACTGTTAAAGGTGAACAGAACCATCTGTAGTTTTTGTCTGTAGGTTTATATAGAAACACTGTTAAACCCTGGTGAACAGAACCATCTGTAGTTTTTGTCTGTAGGTTTATATAGAAACACTGTTAAAGGTGAACAGAACCATCTGTAGTTTGTGTCTGTAGGTTTATATAGAAACCCTGTTAAAGGTGAACAGAACCATCTGTAGTTTGTGTCTGTAAGTTTATATAGAAACACTGTTAAAGGTGAACAGAACCATCTGTAGTTTGTGTCTGTAGGTTTATATAGAAACACTGTTAAACCCTGGTGAACAGAACCATCTGTAGTTTGTGTTTGTAGGTTTATATAGAAACACTGTTAAAGGTGAACAAAACCATCTGTAGTTTGTGTCTGTAGGTTTATATAGAAACACTGTTAAACCCTGGTGAACAGAACCATCTGTAGTTTTTGTCTGTAGGTTCATATAGAAACACTGTTAAAGGTGAACAGAACCATATGTAGTTTGTGTCTGTAGGTTTATATAAAAACACTGTTAAAGGTGAACAGAACCATCTGTAGTTTGTGTCTGTAGGTTTATATAGAAACACTGTTAAAGGTGAACAGAACCATCTGTAGTTTGTGTCTGTAGGTTTATATAGAAACACTGTTAAAGGTGAACAGAACCATCTGTAGTTTGTGTCTGTAGGTTTTTATAGAAACACTGTTAAAGGTGAACAGAACCATCTGTAGTTTGTGTTTGTAGGTTTATATAGAAACACTGTTAAAGGTGAACAGAACCATCTGTAGTTTGTGTCTGTAGGTTTATATAGAAACACTGTTAAAGGTGAACAGAACCATCTGTAGTTTGTGTCTGTAGGTTTATATAGAAACACTGTTAAACCCTGGTGAACAGAACCATCTGTAGTTTGTGTTTGTAGGTTTATATAGAAACACTGTTAAAGGTGAATAGAACCATCTGTAGTTTGTGTCTGTAGGTTTATATAGAAACACTGTTAAAGGTGAACAGAACCATCTGTAGTTTTTGTCTGTAGGTTTATATAAAAACACTGTTAAAGGTGAACAGAACCATCTGTAGTTTGTGTCTGTAGGTTTGTATAGAAACCCTGTTCAAGGTGAACAGAACCATCTGTAGTTTGTGTCTGTAGGTTTATATAGAAACAATGTTAAAGGTGAACAGAACCATCTGTAGTTTGTGTCTGTAGGTTTATATAGAAACACTGTTAAAGGTGAACAGAACCATCTGTAGTTTGTGTTTGTAGGTTTATATAGAAACACTGTTAAAGGTGAACAGAACCATCTGTAGTTTGTGTCTGTAGGTTTATATAGAAACACTGTTAAACCCTGGTGAACAGAACCATCTGTAGTTTGTGTCTGTAGGTTCATATAGAAACACTGTTAAACCCTGGTGAACAGAACCATCTGTAGTTTGTGTCTGTAGGTTTATATAGAAACACTGTTAAAGGTGAACAGAACCATCTGTAGTTTGTGTCTGTAGGTTTATATAGAAACCCTGTTAAAGGTGAACAGAACCATCTGTAGTTTGTGTCTGTAGGTTTATATAGAAACACTGTTAAAGGTGAACAGAACCATCTGTAGTTTGTGTCTGTAGGTTTATATAGAAACACTGTTAAACCCTGGCGAAAAGAACCATCTGTAGTTTTTGTCTGTAGGTTCATATAGAAACACTGTTAAAGGTGAACAGAACCATATGTAGTTTGTGTCTGTAGGTTTATATAAAAACACTGTTAAAGGTGAACAGAACCATCTGTAGTTTGTGTCTGTAGGTTTATATAGAAACACTGTTAAAGGTGAACAAAACCATCTGTAGTTTGTGTCTGTAGGTTTATATAGAAACACTGTTAAAGGTGAACAGAACCATCTGTAGTTTGTGTTTGTAGGCTTATATAGAAACACTGTTAAAGGTGAACAGAACCATCTGTAGTTTGTGTCTGTAGGTTTATATAGAAACACTGTTAAAGGTGAACAGAACCATCTGTAGTTTGTGTTTGT
Source organism: Odontesthes bonariensis (assembly GCF_027942865.1). Classification (NCBI taxonomy): domain Eukaryota; kingdom Metazoa; phylum Chordata; class Actinopteri; order Atheriniformes; family Atherinopsidae; genus Odontesthes; species Odontesthes bonariensis. Next base: position 31,960,828 of record NC_134528.1, on the reverse strand, counting down.
AGGTTTATATAGAAACACTGTTAAAGGTGAATAGAACCATCTGTAGTTTGTGTCTGTAGGTTTATATAGAAACACTGTTAAAGGTGAACAGAACCATCTGTAGTTTGTGTCTGTAGGTTTATATAGAAACACTGTTAAAGGTGAACAGAACCATCTGTAGTTTTTGTCTGTAGGTTTATATAAAAACACTGTTAAAGGTGAACAGAACCATCTGTAGTTTGTGTCTGTAGGTTTGTATAGAAACCCTGTTAAAGGTGAACACAACCATCTGTAGTTTGTGTCTGTAGGTTTATATAGAAACACTGTTAAAGGTGAACAGAACCATCTGTAGTTTGTGTCTGTAGGTTTATATAGAAACACTGTTAAAGGTGAACAGAACCATCTGTAGTTTTTGTCTGTAGGTTTATATAAAAACACTGTTAAAGGTGAACAGAACCATCTGTAGTTTGTGTCTGTAGGTTTGTATAGAAACCCTGTTAAAGGTGAACACAACCATCTGTAGTTTGTGTCTGTAGGTTTATATAGAAACACTGTTAAAGGTGAACAGAACCATCTGTAGTTTGTGTCTGTAGGTTCATATAGAAACACTGTTAAAGGTGAACAGAACCATCTGTAGTTTGTGTCTGTAGGTTTATATAGAAACACTGTTAAAGGTGAACAGAACCATCTGTAGTTTGTGTTTGTAGGTTTATATAGAAACACTGTTAAAGGTGAACAGAACCATCTGTAGTTTGTGTCTGTAGGTTCATATAGAAACACTGTTAAACCCTGGTGAACAGAACCATCTGTAGTTTGTGTCTGTAGGTTTATATAGAAACACTGTTAAAGGTGAACAGAACCATCTATAGTTTTTTTCTGTAGGTTTATATAGAAACGCTCGTAAAGGTGAACAGAACCATCTGTAGTTTGTGTCTGTAGGTTTATATAGAAACACTGTTAAAGGTGAACAGAACCATCTGTACCTTGTGTCTGTAGGTTTATATAGAAACCCTGTTAAAGGTGAACAGAACCATCTGTAGTTTGTGTCTGTAGGTTTATATAGAAACACTGTTAAAGGTGAACAGAACCATCTGTAGTTTGTGTCTGTAGGTTTATATAGAAACCCTGTTAAAGGTGAACAGAACCATCTGTAGTTTGTGTCTGTAGGTTTATATAGAAACACTGTTAAAGGTGAAAAGAACCATCTGTAGTTTGTGTCCTTAGGTTTATATAGAAACCCTGTTAAAGGTGAACAGAATCATCTGTAGGTTGTGTCTGTAGGTTTATATAGAAACACTGTTAAAGGTGAACAGAACCATCTGTAGTTTTTGTCTGTAGGTTTATATAGAAACACTGTTAAACCCTGGTGAACAGAACCATCTGTAGTTTTTGTCTGTAGGTTTATATAGAAACACTGTTAAAGGTGAACAGAACCATCTGTAGTTTGTGTCTGTAGGTTTATATAGAAACCCTGTTAAAGGTGAACAGAACCATCTGTAGTTTGTGTCTGTAGGTTTATATAGAAACACTGTTAAAGGTGAACAGAACCATCTGTAGTTTGTGTCTGTAGGTTTATATAGAAACACTGTTAAACCCTGGTGAACAGAACCATCTGTAGTTTGTGTTTGTAGGTTTATATAGAAACACTGTTAAAGGTGAACAAAACCATCTGTAGTTTGTGTCTGTAGGTTTATATAGAAACACTGTTAAACCCTGGTGAACAGAACCATCTGTAGTTTTTGTCTGTAGGTTCATATAGAAACACTGTTAAAGGTGAACAGAACCATCTGTAGTTTGTGTCTGTAGGTTTATATAGAAACACTGTTAAAGGTGAACAGAACCATCTGTAGTTTGTGTCTGTAGGTTTATATAGAAACACTGTTAAAGGTGAACAGAACCATCTGTAGTTTGTGTCTGTAGGTTTATATAGAAACCCTGTTAAAGGTGAACAGAACCATCTGTAGTTTGTGTCTGTAGGTTTATATAGAAACACTGTTAAACCCTGGTGAACAGAACCATCTGTAGTTTGTGTCTGTAGGTTTATATAGAAACACTGTTAAAGGTAAACAGAACCATCTGTAGTTTGTGTCTGTAGGTTTATATAGAAACACTGTTAAAGGTGAAAAGAACCATCTGTAGTTTGTGTCTGTAGGTTTATATAGAAACCCTGTTAAAGGTGAACAGAACCATCTGCACTTTGTGTCTGTAGGTTTATATAGAAACACTGTTAAAGGTGAACAGAACCATCTGTAGTTTGTGTCTGTAGGTTTATATAGAAACCCTGTTAAAGGTGAACAGAACAATCTGTAGTTTGTGTCTGTAGGTTTATATAGAAACCCTGTTAAAGGTGAACAGAACCATCTGTAGTTTGTGTCTGTAGGTTTATATAGAAACACTGTTAAAGGTGAACAGAACCATCTGTAGTTTGTGTCTGTAGGTTTATATAGAAACCCTGTTAAAGGTGAACAGAACCATCTGTAGTTTGTGTCTGTAGGTTTATATAGAAACACTGTTAAAGGTGAAAAGAACCATCTGTAGTTTGTGTCCTTAGGTTTATATAGAAACCCTGTTAAAGGTGAACAGAATCATCTGTAGGTTGTGTCTGTAGGTTTATATAGAAACACTGTTAAAGGTGAACAGAACCATCTGTAGTTTGTGTCTGTAGGTTTATATAGAAACACTGTTAAAGGTGAAAAGAACCATCTGTAGTTTGTGTCTGTAGGTTTATATAGAAACCCTGTTAAAGGTGAACAGAACCATCTGTAGTTTGTGTCTGTAGGTTTATATAGAAACACTGTTAAAGGTGAACAGAACCATCTGTAGTTTGTGTCTGTAGGTTTATATAGAAACCCTGTTAAAGGTGAACAGAACCATCTGTAGTTTGTGTTTGTAGGTTTATATAGAAACACTGTTAAAGGTGAACAGAACCATCTGTAGTTTGTGTCTGTAGGTTTATATAGAAACACTGTTAAACCCTGGTGAACAGAACCATCTGTAGTTTGTGTCTGTAGGTTCATATAGAAACACTGTTAAACCCTGGTGAACAGAACCATCTGTAGTTTGTGTCTGTAGGTTTATATAGAAACACTGTTAAAGGTGAACAGAACCATCTGTAGTTTGTGTCTGTAGGTTTATATAGAAACCCTGTTAAAGGTGAACAGAACCATCTGTAGTTTGTGTCTGTAGGTTTATATAGAAACACTGTTAAAGGTGAACAGAACCATCTGTAGTTTGTGTCTGTAGGTTTATATAGAAACACTGTTAAACCCTGGCGAAAAGAACCATCTGTAGTTTTTGTCTGTAGGTTCATATAGAAACACTGTTAAAGGTGAACAGAACCATATGTAGTTTGTGTCTGTAGGTTTATATAAAAACACTGTTAAAGGTGAACAGAACCATCTGTAGTTTGTGTCTGTAGGTTTATATAGAAACACTGTTAAAGGTGAACAGAACCATCTGTAGTTTGTGTCTGTAGGTTTATATAGAAACACTGTTAAAGGTGAACAGAACCATCTGTAGTTTGTGTTTGTAGGCTTATATAGAAACACTGTTAAAGGTGAACAGAACCATCTGTAGTTTGTGTCTGTAGGTTTATATAGAAACACTGTTAAAGGTGAACAGAACCATCTGTAGTTTGTGTCTGTAGGTTTATATAGAAACACTGTTAAACCCTGGTGAACAGAACCATCTGTAGTTTGTGTTTGTAGGTTTATATAGAAACACTGTTAAAGGTGAATAGAACCATCTGTAGTTTGTGTCTGTAGGTTTATATAGAAACACTGTTAAAGGTGAACAGAACCATCTGTAGTTTGTGTCTGTAGGTTTATATAGAAACACTGTTAAAGGTGAACAGAACCATCTGTAGTTTTTGTCTGTAGGTTTATATAAAAACACTGTTAAAGGTGAACAGAACCATCTGTAGTTTGTGTCTGTAGGTTTGTATAGAAACCCTGTTAAAGGTGAACACAACCATCTGTAGTTTGTGTCTGTAGGTTTATATAGAAACACTGTTAAAGGTGAACAGAACCATCTGTAGTTTGTGTCTGTAGGTTTATATAGAAACACTGTTAAAGGTGAACAGAACCATCTGTAGTTTTTGTCTGTAGGTTTATATAAAAACACTGTTAAAGGTGAACAGAACCATCTGTAGTTTGTGTCTGTAGGTTTGTATAGAAACCCTGTTAAAGGTGAACACAACCATCTGTAGTTTGTGTCTGTAGGTTTATATAGAAACACTGTTAAAGGTGAACAGAACCATCTGTAGTTTGTGTCTGTCGGTTCATATAGAAACACTGTTAAAGGTGAACAGAACCATCTGTAGTTTGTGTCTGTAGGTTTATATAGAAACACTGTTAAACCCTGGTGAACAGAACCATCTGTAGTTTGTGTCTGTAGGTTTATATAGAAACACTGTTAAAGGTGAACAGAACCATCTGTAGTTTGTGTCTGTAGGTTTATATAGAAACACTGTTAAACCCTGGTGAACAGAACCATCTGTAGTTTGTGTCTGTAGGTTTATATAGAAACACTGTTAAAGGTAAACAGAACCATCTGTAGTTTGTGTCTGTAGGTTTATATAGAAACACTGTTAAAGGTGAAAAGAACCATCTGTAGTTTGTGTCTGTAGGTTTATATAGAAACCCTGTTAAAGGTGAACAGAACCATCTGCACTTTGTGTCTGTAGGTTTATATAGAAACACTGTTAAAGGTGAACAGAACCATCTGTAGTTTGTGTCTGTAGGTTTATATAGAAACCCTGTTAAAGGTGAACAGAACAATCTGTAGTTTGTGTCTGTAGGTTTATATAGAAACCCTGTTAAAGGTGAACAGAACCATCTGTAGTTTGTGTCTGTAGGTTTATATAGAAACACTGTTAAAGGTGAACAGAACCATCTGTAGTTTGTGTCTGTAGGTTTATATAGAAACCCTGTTAAAGGTGAACAGAACCATCTGTAGTTTGTGTCTGTAGGTTTATATAGAAACACTGTTAAAGGTGAAAAGAACCATCTGTAGTTTGTGTCCTTAGGTTTATATAGAAACCCTGTTAAAGGTGAACAGAATCATCTGTAGGTTGTGTCTGTAGGTTTATATAGAAACACTGTTAAAGGTGAACAGAACCATCTGTAGTTTGTGTCTGTAGGTTTATATAGAAACACTGTTAAAGGTGAAAAGAACCATCTGTAGTTTGTGTCTGTAGGTTTATATAGAAACCCTGTTAAAGGTGAACAGAACCATCTGTAGTTTGTGTCTGTAGGTTTATATAGAAACACTGTTAAAGGTGAACAGAACCATCTGTAGTTTGTGTCTGTAGGTTTATATAGAAACCCTGTTAAAGGTGAACAGAACCATCTGTAGTTTGTGTCTGTAGGTTCATATAGAAACCCTGTTAAAGGTGAACAGAACCATCTATAGTTTATTTCTGTAGGTTTATATAGAAACGCTCGTAAAGGTGAACAGAACCATCTGTAGTTTGTGTCTGTAGGTTTATATAGAAACACTGTTAAAGGTGAACAGAACCATCTGTACCTTGTGTCTGTAGGTTTATATAGAAACACTGTTAAAGGTGAACATAACCATCTGTAGTTTGTGTCTGTAGGTTTATATAGAAACCCTGTTAAAGGTGAACAGAACCATCTGTAGTTTGTGTCTGTAGGTTCATATAGAAACCCTGTTAAAGGTGAACAGAACCATCTATAGTTTTTTTCTGTAGGTTTATATAGAAACGCTCGTAAAGGTGAACAGAACCATCTGTAGTTTGTGTCTGTAGGTTTATATAGAAACACTGTTAAAGGTGAACAGAACCATCTGTACCTTGTGTCTGTAGGTTTATATAGAAACACTGTTAAAGGTGAACAGAACCATCTGTAGTTTGTGTCTGTAGGTTTATATAGAAACACTGTTAAAGGTGAACAGAACCATCTGTAGTTTGTGTCTGTAGGTTTATATAGAAACACTGTTAAAGGTGAACAGAACCATCTGTAGGTTGTGTCTGTAGGTTTATATAGAAACACTGTTAAAGGTGAACAGAACCATCTGTAGTTTGTGTTTGTAGGTTTATATAGAAACCCTGTTTAAGGTGAACAGAACCATCTGTAGTTTGTGTCTGTAGGTTCATATAGAAACCCTGTTAAAGGTGAACAGAACCATCTGTAGTTTGTGTCTGTAGGTTTATATAGAAACACTGTTAAAGGTGAACAGAACCATCTGTACCTTGTGTCTGTAGGTTTATATAGAAACACTGTTAAAGGTCAACATAACCATCTGTAGTTTGTGTCTGTAGGTTTATATAGAAACCCTGTTAAAGGTGAACAGAACCATCTGTAGTTTGTGTCTGTAGGTTCATATAGAAACCCTGTTAAAGGTGAACAGAACCATCTATAGTTTTTTTCTGTAGGTTTATATAGAAACGCTCGTAAAGGTGAACAGAACCATCTGTAGTTTGTGTCTGTAGGTTTATATAGAAACACTGTTAAAGGTGAACAGAACCATCTGTACCTTGTGTCTGTAGGTTTATATAGAAACACTGTTAAAGGTGAACAGAACCATCTGTAGTTTGTGTCTGTAGGTTTATATAGAAACACTGTTAAAGGTGAACAGAACCATCTGTAGTTTGTGTCTGTAGGTTTATATAGAAACACTGTTAAAGGTGAACAGAACCATCTGCACTTTGTGTCTGTAGGTTTATATAGAAACCCTGTTAAAGGTGAACAGAACCATCTGTAGTTTGTGTCTGTAGGTTTATATAGAAACACTGTTAAAGGTGAACAGAACCATCTGTAGTTTGTGTCCTTAGGTTTATATAGAAACACTGTTAAAGGTGAACAGAACCATCTGTAGTTTGTGTCTGTAGGTTTATATAGCAACACTGTTAAAGGTGAACAGAACCATCTGTAGTTTTTGTCTGTAGGTTTATATAGAAACACTGTTAAACCCTGGTGAACAGAACCATCTGTAGTTTTTGTCTGTAGGTTTATATAGAAACACTGTTAAAGGTGAACAGAACCATCTGTAGTTTGTGTCTGTAGGTTTATATAGAAACCCTGTTAAAGGTGAACAGAACCATCTGTAGTTTGTGTCTGTAGGTTTATATAGAAACACTGTTAAAGGTGAACAGAACCATCTGTAGTTTGTGTCTGTAGGTTTATATAGAAACACTGTTAAACCCTGGTGAACAGAACCATCTGTAGTTTGTGTTTGTAGGTTTATATAGAAACACTGTTAAAGGTGAACAAAACCATCTGTAGTTTGTGTCTGTAGGTTTATATAGAAACACTGTTAAACCCTGGTGAACAGAACCATCTGTAGTTTTTGTCTGTAGGTTCATATAGAAACACTGTTAAAGGTGAACAGAACCATATGTAGTTTGTGTCTGTAGGTTTATATAAAAACACTGTTAAAGGTGAACAGAACCATCTGTAGTTTGTGTCTGTAGGTTTATATAGAAACACTGTTAAAGGTGAACAGAACCATCTGTAGTTTGTGTCTGTAGGTTTATATAGAAACACTGTTAAACCCTGGTGAACAGAACCATCTGTAGTTTGTGTTTGTAGGTTTATATAGAAACACTGTTAAAGGTGAATAGAACCATCTGTAGTTTGTGTCTGTAGGTTTATATAGAAACACTGTTAAAGGTGAACAGAACCATCTGTAGTTTGTGTCTGTAGGTTTATATAGAAACACTGTTAAAGGTGAACAGAACCATCTGTAGTTTTTGTCTGTAGGTTTATATAAAAACACTGTTAAAGGTGAACAGAACCATCTGTAGTTTGTGTCTGTAGGTTTGTATAGAAACCCTGTTAAAGGTGAACACAACCATCTGTAGTTTGTGTCTGTAGGTTTATATAGAAACACTGTTAAAGGTGAACAGAACCATCTGTAGTTTGTGTCTGTAGGTTCATATAGAAACACTGTTAAAGGTGAACAGAACCATCTGTAGTTTGTGTCTGTAGGTTTATATAGAAACACTGTTAAACCCTGGTGAACAGAACCATCTGTAGTTTGTGTCTGTAGGTTCATATAGAAACACTGTTAAACCCTGGTGAACAGAACCATCTGTAGTTTGTGTCTGTAGGTTTATATAGAAACACTGTTAAAGGTGAACAGAACCATCTATAGTTTTTTTCTGTAGGTTTATATAGAAACGCTCGTAAAGGTGAACAGAACCATCTGTAGTTTGTGTCTGTAGGTTTATATAGAAACACTGTTAAAGGTGAACAGAACCATCTGTACCTTGTGTCTGTAGGTTTATATAGAAACCCTGTTAAAGGTGAACAGAACCATCTGTAGTTTGTGTCTGTAGGTTTATATAGAAACACTGTTAAAGGTGAACAGAACCATCTGTAGTTTGTGTCTGTAGGTTTATATAAAAACACTGTTAAAGGTGAACAGAACCATCTGCACTTTGTGTCTGTAGGTTTATATAGAAACCCTGTTAAAGGTGAACAGAACCATCTGTAGTTTGTGTCTGTAGGTTTATATAGAAACACTGTTAAAGGTGAACAGAACCATCTGTAGTTTGTGTCCTTAGGTTTATATAGAAACACTGTTAAAGGTGAACAGAACCATCTGTAGTTTGTGTCTGTAGGTTTATATAGCAACACTGTTAAAGGTGAACAGAACCATCTGTAGTTTTTGTCTGTAGGTTTATATAGAAACACTGTTAAACCCTGGTGAACAGAACCATCTGTAGTTTTTGTCTGTAGGTTTATATAGAAACACTGTTAAAGGTGAACAGAACCATCTGTAGTTTGTGTCTGTAGGTTTATATAGAAACCCTGTTAAAGGTGAACAGAACCATCTGTAGTTTGTGTCTGTAGGTTTATATAGAAACACTGTTAAAGGTGAACAGAACCATCTGTAGTTTGTGTCTGTAGGTTTATATAGAAACACTGTTAAACCCTGGTGAACAGAACCATCTGTAGTTTGTGTTTGTAGGTTTATATAGAAACACTGTTAAAGGTGAACAAAACCATCTGTAGTTTGTGTCTGTAGGTTTATATAGAAACACTGTTAAACCCTGGTGAACAGAACCATCTGTAGTTTTTGTCTGTAGGTTCATATAGAAACACTGTTAAAGGTGAACAGAACCATCTGTAGTTTGTGTCTGTAGGTTTATATAGAAACACTGTTAAAGGTGAACAGAACCATCTGTAGTTTGTGTCTGTAGGTTTATATAGAAACACTGTTAAAGGTGAACAGAACCATCTGTAGTTTGTGTCTGTAGGTTTATATAGAAACCCTGTTAAAGGTGAACAGAACCATCTGTAGTTTGTGTCTGTAGGTTTATATAGAAACACTGTTAAACCCTGGTGAACAGAACCATCTGTAGTTTGTGTCTGTAGGTTTATATAGAAACACTGTTAAAGGTAAACAGAACCATCTGTAGTTTGTGTCTGTAGGTTTATATAGAAACACTGTTAAAGGTGAAAAGAACCATCTGTAGTTTGTGTCTGTAGGTTTATATAGAAACCCTGTTAAAGGTGAACAGAACCATCTGCACTTTGTGTCTGTAGGTTTATATAGAAACACTGTTAAAGGTGAACAGAACCATCTGTAGTTTGTGTCTGTAGGTTTATATAGAAACCCTGTTAAAGGTGAACAGAACAATCTGTAGTTTGTGTCTGTAGGTTTATATAGAAACCCTGTTAAAGGTGAACAGAACCATCTGTAGTTTGTGTCTGTAGGTTTATATAGAAACACTGTTAAAGGTGAACAGAACCATCTGTAGTTTGTGTCTGTAGGTTTATATAGAAACACTGTTAAAGGTGAAAAGAACCATCTGTAGTTTGTGTCCTTAGGTTTATATAGAAACCCTGTTAAAGGTGAACAGAATCATCTGTAGGTTGTGTCTGTAGGTTTATATAGAAACACTGTTAAAGGTGAACAGAACCATCTGTAGTTTGTGTCTGTAGGTTTATATAGAAACACTGTTAAAGGTGAACAGAACCATCTGCACTTTGTGTCTGTAGGTTTATATAGAAACCCTGTTAAAGGTGAACAGAACCATCTGTAGTTTGTGTCTGTAGGTTTATATAGAAACACTGTTAAAGGTGAACAGAACCATCTGTAGTTTGTGTCTGTAGGTTTATATAGAAACCCTGTTAAAGGTGAACAGAACCATCTGTAGTTTGTGTTTGTAGGTTTATATAGAAACACTGTTAAAGGTGAACAGAACCATCTGTAGTTTGTGTCTGTAGGTTTATATAGAAACACTGTTAAACCCTGGTGAACAGAACCATCTGTAGTTTGTGTCTGTAGGTTCATATAGAAACACTGTTAAACCCTGGTGAACAGAACCATCTGTAGTTTGTGTCTGTAGGTTTATATAGAAACACTGTTAAAGGTGAACAGAACCATCTGTAGTTTGTGTCTGTAGGTTTATATAGAAACCCTGTTAAAGGTGAACAGAACCATCTGTAGTTTGTGTCTGTAGGTTTATATAGAAACACTGTTAAAGGTGAACAGAACCATCTGTAGTTTGTGTCTGTAGGTTTATATAGAAACACTGTTAAACCCTGGCGAAAAGAACCATCTGTAGTTTTTGTCTGTAGGTTCATATAGAAACACTGTTAAAGGTGAACAGAACCATATGTAGTTTGTGTCTGTAGGTTTATATAAAAACACTGTTAAAGGTGAACAGAACCATCTGTAGTTTGTGTCTGTAGGTTTATATAGAAACACTGTTAAAGGTGAACAGAACCATCTGTAGTTTGTGTCTGTAGGTTTATATAGAAACACTGTTAAAGGTGAACAGAACCATCTGTAGTTTGTGTTTGTAGGCTTATATAGAAACACTGTTAAAGGTGAACAGAACCATCTGTAGTTTGTGTCTGTAGGTTTATATAGAAACACTGTTAAAGGTGAACAGAACCATCTGTAGTTTGTGTCTGTAGGTTTATATAGAAACACTGTTAAACCCTGGTGAACAGAACCATCTGTAGTTTGTGTTTGTAGGTTTATATAGAAACACTGTTAAAGGTGAATAGAACCATCTGTAGTTTGTGTCTGTAGGTTTATATAGAAACACTGTTAAAGGTGAACAGAACCATCTGTAGTTTGTGTCTGTAGGTTTATATAGAAACACTGTTAAAGGTGAACAGAACCATCTGTAGTTTTTGTCTGTAGGTTTATATAAAAACACTGTTAAAGGTGAACAGAACCATCTGTAGTTTGTGTCTGTAGGTTTGTATAGAAACCCTGTTAAAGGTGAACACAACCATCTGTAGTTTGTGTCTGTAGGTTTATATAGAAACACTGTTAAAGGTGAACAGAACCATCTGTAGTTTGTGTCTGTAGGTTTATATAGAAACACTGTTAAAGGTGAACAGAACCATCTGTAGTTTTTGTCTGTAGGTTTATATAAAAACACTGTTAAAGGTGAACAGAACCATCTGTAGTTTGTGTCTGTAGGTTTGTATAGAAACCCTGTTAAAGGTGAACACAACCATCTGTAGTTTGTGTCTGTAGGTTTATATAGAAACACTGTTAAAGGTGAACAGAACCATCTGTAGTTTGTGTCTGTAGGTTCATATAGAAACACTGTTAAAGGTGAACAGAACCATCTGTAGTTTGTGTCTGTAGGTTTATATAGAAACACTGTTAAAGGTGAACAGAACCATCTGTAGTTTGTGTTTGTAGGTTTATATAGAAACACTGTTAAAGGTGAACAGAACCATCTGTAGTTTGTGTCTGTAGGTTTATATAGAAACACTGTTAAACCCTGGTGAACAGAACCATCTGTAGTTTGTGTCTGTAGGTTCATATAGAAACACTGTTAAACCCTGGTGAACAGAACCATCTGTAGTTTGTGTCTGTAGGTTTATATAGAAACACTGTTAAAGGTGAACAGAACCATCTATAGTTTTTTTCTGTAGGTTTATATAGAAACGCTCGTAAAGGTGAACAGAACCATCTGTAGTTTGTGTCTGTAGGTTTATATAGAAACACTGTTAAAGGTGAACAGAACCATCTGTACCTTGTGTCTGTAGGTTTATATAGAAACACTGTTAAAGGTGAACAGAACCATCTGTAGTTTGTGTCTGTAGGTTTATATAGAAACACTGTTAAAGGTGAACAGAACCATCTGTAGTTTGTGTCTGTAGGTTTATATAGAAACACTGTTAAAGGTGAACAGAACCATCTGCACTTTGTGTCTGTAGGTTTATATAGAAACCCTGTTAAAGGTGAACAGAACCATCTGTAGTTTGTGTCTGTAGGTTTATATAGAAACACTGTTAAAGGTGAACAGAACCATCTGTAGTTTGTGTCTGTAGGTTTATATAGCAACACTGTTAAAGGTGAACAGAACCATCTGTAGTTTTTGTCTGTAGGTTTATATAGAAACACTGTTAAACCCTGGTGAACAGAACCATCTGTAGTTTTTGTCTGTAGGTTTATATAGAAACACTGTTAAAGGTGAACAGAACCATCTGTAGTTTGTGTCTGTAGGTTTATATAGAAACACTGTTAAAGGTGAACAGAACCATCTGTAGTTTGTGTCTGTAGGTTTATATAGAAACCCTGTTAAAGGTGAACAGAACCATCTGTAGTTTGTGTCTGTAGGTTTATATAGAAACACTGTTAAACCCTGGTGAACAGAACCATCTGTAGTTTGTGTCTGTAGGTTTATATAGAAACACTGTTAAAGGTAAACAGAACCATCTGTAGTTTGTGTCTGTAGGTTTATATAGAAACACTGTTAAAGGTGAAAAGAACCATCTGTAGTTTGTGTCTGTAGGTTTATATAGAAACCCTGTTAAAGGTGAACAGAACCATCTGCACTTTGTGTCTGTAGGTTTATATAGAAACACTGTTAAAGGTGAACAGAACCATCTGTAGTTTGTGTCTGTAGGTTTATATAGAAACCCTGTTAAAGGTGAACAGAACAATCTGTAGTTTGTGTCTGTAGGTTTATATAGAAACCCTGTTAAAGGTGAACAGAACCATCTGTAGTTTGTGTCTGTAGGTTTATATAGAAACACTGTTAAAGGTGAACAGAACCATCTGTAGTTTGTGTCTGTAGGTTTATATAGAAACCCTGTTAAAGGTGAACAGAACCATCTGTAGTTTGTGTCTGTAGGTTTATATAGAAACACTGTTAAAGGTGAAAAGAACCATCTGTAGTTTGTGTCCTTAGGTTTATATAGAAACCCTGTTAAAGGTGAACAGAATCATCTGTAGGTTGTGTCTGTAGGTTTATATAGAAACACTGTTAAAGGTGAACAGAACCATCTGTAGTTTGTGTCTGTAGGTTTATATAGAAACACTGTTAAAGGTGAAAAGAACCATCTGTAGTTTGTGTCTGTAGGTTTATATAGAAACCCTGTTAAAGGTGAACAGAACCATCTGTAGTTTGTGTCTGTAGGTTTATATAGAAACACTGTTAAAGGTGAACAGAACCATCTGTAGTTTGTGTCTGTAGGTTTATATAGAAACCCTGTTAAAGGTGAACAGAACCATCTGTAGTTTGTGTCTGTAGGTTCATATAGAAACCCTGTTAAAGGTGAACAGAACCATCTATAGTTTATTTCTGTAGGTTTATATAGAAACGCTCGTAAAGGTGAACAGAACCATCTGTAGTTTGTGTCTGTAGGTTTATATAGAAACACTGTTAAAGGTGAACAGAACCATCTGTACCTTGTGTCTGTAGGTTTATATAGAAACACTGTTAAAGGTGAACATAACCATCTGTAGTTTGTGTCTGTAGGTTTATATAGAAACCCTGTTAAAGGTGAACAGAACCATCTGTAGTTTGTGTCTGTAGGTTCATATAGAAACCCTGTTAAAGGTGAACAGAACCATCTGTAGTTTTTTTCTGTAGGTTTATATAGAAACGCTCGTAAAGGTGAACAGAACCATCTGTAGTTTGTGTCTGTAGGTTTATATAGAAACACTGTTAAAGGTGAACAGAACCATCTGTACCTTGTGTCTGTAGGTTTATATAGAAACACTGTTAAAGGTGAACAGAACCATCTGTAGTTTGTGTCTGTAGGTTTATATAGAAACACTGTTAAAGGTGAACAGAACCATCTGTAGTTTGTGTCTGTAGGTTTATATAGAAACACTGTTAAAGGTGAACAGAACCATCTGTAGGTTGTGTCTGTAGGTTTATATAGAAACACTGTTAAAGGTGAACAGAACCATCTGTAGTTTGTGTTTGTAGGTTTATATAGAAACCCTGTTAAAGGTGAACAGAACCATCTGTAGTTTGTGTCTGTAGGTTCATATAGAAACCCTGTTAAAGGTGAACAGAACCATCTGTAGTTTGTGTCTGTAGGTTTATATAGAAACACTGTTAAAGGTGAACAGAACCATCTGTACCTTGTGTCTGTAGGTTTATATAGAAACACTGTTAAAGGTCAACATAACCATCTGTAGTTTGTGTCTGTAGGTTTATATAGAAACCCTGTTAAAGGTGAACAGAACCATCTGTAGTTTGTGTCTGTAGGTTCATATAGAAACCCTGTTAAAGGTGAACAGAACCATCTATAGTTTTTTTCTGTAGGTTTATATAGAAACGCTCGTAAAGGTGAACAGAACCATCTGTAGTTTGTGTCTGTAGGTTTATATAGAAACACTGTTAAAGGTGAACAGAACCATCTGTACCTTGTGTCTGTAGGTTTATATAGAAACACTGTTAAAGGTGAACAGAACCATCTGTAGTTTGTGTCTGTAGGTTTATATAGAAACACTGTTAAAGGTGAACAGAACCATCTGTAGTTTGTGTCTGTAGGTTTATATAGAAACACTGTTAAAGGTGAACAGAACCATCTGCACTTTGTGTCTGTAGGTTTATATAGAAACCCTGTTAAAGGTGAACAGAACCATCTGTAGTTTGTGTCTGTAGGTTTATATAGAAACACTGTTAAAGGTGAACAGAACCATCTGTAGTTTGTGTCCTTAGGTTTATATAGAAACACTGTTAAAGGTGAACAGAACCATCTGTAGTTTGTGTCTGTAGGTTTATATAGCAACACTGTTAAAGGTGAACAGAACCATCTGTAGTTTTTGTCTGTAGGTTTATATAGAAACACTGTTAAACCCTGGTGAACAGAACCATCTGTAGTTTTTGTCTGTAGGTTTATATAGAAACACTGTTAAAGGTGAACAGAACCATCTGTAGTTTGTGTCTGTAGGTTTATATAGAAACACTGTTAAAGGTGAACAGAACCATCTGTAGTTTGTGTCTGTAGGTTTATATAGAAACACTGTTAAAGGTGAACAGAACCATCTGTAGTTTGTGTCTGTAGGTTTATATAGAAACACTGTTAAACCCTGGTGAACAGAACCATCTGTAGTTTGTGTTTGTAGGTTTATATAGAAACACTGTTAAAGGTGAACAAAACCATCTGTAGTTTGTGTCTGTAGGTTTATATAGAAACACTGTTAAACCCTGGTGAACAGAACCATCTGTAGTTTTTGTCTGTAGGTTCATATAGAAACACTGTTAAAGGTGAACAGAACCATATGTAGTTTGTGTCTGTAGGTTTATATAAAAACACTGTTAAAGGTGAACAGAACCATCTGTAGTTTGTGTCTGTAGGTTTATATAGAAACACTGTTAAAGGTGAACAGAACCATCTGTAGTTTGTGTCTGTAGGTTTATATAGAAACACTGTTAAACCCTGGTGAACAGAACCATCTGTAGTTTGTGTTTGTAGGTTTATATAGAAACACTGTTAAAGGTGAATAGAACCATCTGTAGTTTGTGTCTGTAGGTTTATATAGAAACACTGTTAAAGGTGAACAGAACCATCTGTAGTTTGTGTCTGTAGGTTTATATAGAAACACTGTTAAAGGTGAACAGAACCATCTGTAGTTTGTGTCTGTAGGTTTATATAGAAACACTGTTAAAGGTGAACAGAACCATCTGTAGTTTTTGTCTGTAGGTTTATATAAAAACACTGTTAAAGGTGAACAGAACCATCTGTAGTTTGTGTCTGTAGGTTTGTATAGAAACCCTGTTAAAGGTGAACAGAACCATCTGTAGTTTGTGTCTGTAGGTTTATATAGAAACAATGTTAAAGGTGAACAGAACCATCTGTAGTTTGTGTCTGTAGGTTTATATAGAAACACTGTTAAAGGTGAACAGAACCATCTGTAGTTTGTGTTTGTAGGTTTATATAGAAACACTGTTAAAGGTGAACAGAACCATCTGTAGTTTGTGTCTGTAGGTTTATATAGAAACACTGTTAAACCCTGGTGAACAGAACCATCTGTAGTTTGTGTCTGTAGGTTCATATAGAAACACTGTTAAACCCTGGTGAACAGAACCATCTGTAGTTTGTGTCTGTAGGTTTATATAGAAACACTGTTAAAGGTGAACAGAACCATCTGTAGTTTGTGTCTGTAGGTTTATATAGAAACACTGTTAAAGGTGAACAGAACCATCTGTAGTTTGTGTCTGTAGGTTTATATAGAAACACTGTTAAACCCTGGCGAAAAGAACCATCTGCAGTTTGTGTCTGTAGGTTTATATAGAAACACTGTTAAAGGTGAACAGAACCATCTGTAGTTTGTGTCTGTAGGTTTATATAGAAACACTGTTAAAGGTGAACAGAACCATCTGTAGTTTGTGTCTGTAGGTTTATATAGAAACACTGTTAAACCCTGGTGAACAGAACCATCTGTAGTTTGTGTCTGTAGGTTTATATAGAAACCCTGTTAAAGGTGAACAGAACCATCTGTAGTTTGTGTCTGTAGGTTTATATAGAAACACTGTTAAACCCTGGTGAACAGAACCATCTGTAGTTTGTGTCTGTAGGTTTATATAGAAACACTGTTAAAGGTGAACAGAACCATCTGTAGTTTGTGTCTGTAGGTTTATATAGAAACACTGTTAAAGGTGAAAAGAACCATCTGTAGTTTGTGTCTGTAGGTTTATATAGAAACCCTGTTAAAGGTGAACAGAACCATCTGCACTTTGTGTCTGTAGGTTTATATAGAAACACTGTTAAAGGTGAACAGAACCATCTGTAGTTTGTGTCTGTAGGTTTATATAGAAACCCTGTTAAAGGTGAACAGAACAATCTGTAGTTTGTGTCTGTAGGTTTATATAGAAACCCTGTTAAAGGTGAACAGAACCATCTGTAGTTTGTGTCTGTAGGTTTATATAGAAACACTGTTAAAGGTGAACAGAACCATCTGTAGTTTGTGTCTGTAGGTTTATATAGAAACCCTGTTAAAGGTGAACAGAACCATCTGTAGTTTGTGTCTGTAGGTTTATATAGAAACACTGTTAAAGGTGAAAAGAACCATCTGTAGTTTGTGTCCTTAGGTTTATATAGAAACCTTGTTAAAGGTGAACAGAATCATCTGTAGGTTGTGTCTGTAGGTTTATATAGAAACACTGTTAAAGGTGAACAGAACCATCTGTAGTTTGTGTCTGTAGGTTTATATAGAAACCCTGTTAAAGGTGAACAAAACCATCTGTAGTTTGTGTCTGTAGGTTTATATAGAAACACTGTTAAAGGTGAACAGAACCATCTGTAGTTTGTGTCCTTAGGTTTATATAGAAACACTGTTAAAGGTGAACAGAACCATCTGTAGTTTGTGTCTGTAGGTTTATATAGCAACACTGTTAAAGGTGAACAGAACCATCTGTAGTTTTTGTCTGTAGGTTTATATAGAAACACTGTTAAACCCTGGTGAACAGAACCATCTGTAGTTTTTGTCTGTAGGTTTATATAGAAACACTGTTAAAGGTGAACAGAACCATCTGTAGTTTGTGTCTGTAGGTTTATATAGAAACACTGTTAAAGGTGAACAGAACCATCTGTAGTTTGTGTCTGTAGGTTTATATAAACCTACAGACACCAGGGTTTAACAGTGTTTCTATATAAACCTACAGACAAAAACTACAGATGGTTCTGTTCACCTTTAACAGTGTTGCTATATAAACCTACAGACACAAACTACAGATGGTTCTGTTCACCTTTAACAGTGTTTCTATATAAACCTAAGGACAAAAACTACAGATGGTTCTGTTCACCTTTAACAGGGTTTCTATCTAAACCTACAGACACAAAGTGCAGATGGTTCTGTTCACCTTTAACAGTGTTTCTATATAAACCTACAGACACAAGGTACAGATGGTTCTGTTCACCTTTAACAGTGTTTCTATATAAACCTACAGACACAAACTACAGATGGTTCTGTTCACCTTTAACAGTGTTTCTATATAAACCTACAGACACAACCTACAGATGGTTCTGTTCACCTTTAACAGGGTTTCTATATAAACCTACAGACACAAACTACAGATGGTTCTGTTCACCTTTAACAGGGTTTCTATATAAACCTACAGACACAAACTACAGATGGTTCTGTTCACCTTTAATAGGGTTTCTATATAAACCTACAGACACAAACTACAGATGGTTCTGTTCACCTTTAACAGTGTTTCTATATAAACCTACAGACACAAACTACAGATGGTTCAGTTCACCTTTAACAGTGTTTCTATATAAACCTAAAGACACAAACTACAGATGGTTCTGTTCACCTTTAACAGGGTTTCTATATAAACCTACAGACACAAACTACAGATGGTTCTGTTCACCTTTAACAGTGTTTCTATATAAACCTACAGACACAAACTACAGATGGTTCTGTTCACCTTTAACAGTGTTTCTATATAAACCTACAGACACAAACTACAGATGGTTCTGTTGACCTTTAACAGTGTTTCTATATAAACCTACAGACACAAACTACAGATGGTTCTGTTCACCTTTAACAGTGTTTCTATATAAACCTACAGACACAAACTACAGATGGTTCTGTTCACCTTTAACAGGGTTTCTATATAAACCTACAGACACAAACTACAGATGGTTCTGTTCACCTTTAACAGTGTTTCTATATAAACCTACAGACACAAACTACAGATGGTTCTGTTCACCTTTAACAGTGTTTCTATATAAACCTACAGACACAAACTACAGATGGTTCTGTTCACCTTTAACAGTGTTTCTATATAAACCTACAGACACAAACTACAGATGGTTCTGTTCACCAGGGTTTAACAGTGTTTCTATATAGACCTACAGACACAAACTACAGATGGTTCTGTTCACCTTTAACAGTGTTTCTATATACACCTACAGACACAAACTACAGATGGTTCTGTTCACCTTTAACAGTGTTTCTATATAAACCTACAGACACAAACTACAGATGGTTCTGTTCACCTTTAACAGTGTTTCTATATAAACCTACAGACACAAACTACAGATGGTTCTGTTCACCTTTAACAGTGTTTCTATATAAACCTACAGACACAAACTACAGATGGTTCTGTTCACCTTTAACAGTGTTTCTATATAAACCTACAGACACAAACTACAGATGGTTCTGTTCACCTTTAACAGTGTTTCTATATAGACCTATAGACACAAACTACAGATGGTTCTGTTCACCTTTAACAGTGTTTCTATATAAACCTACAGACACAAACTACAGATGGTTCTGTTCACCTTTAACAGTGTTTCTATATAAACCTACAGACACAAACTACAGATGGTTCTGTTCACCTTTAACAGGGTTTCTATATAAACCTACAGACACAAACTACAGATGGTTCTGTTCACCTTTAACAGTGTTTCTATATAGACCTACAGACACAAACTACAGATGGTTCTGTTCACCTTTAACAGTGTTTCTATATAAACCTACAGACACAAAGTGCAGATGGTTCTGTTCACCTTTAACAGGGTTTCTATATAAACCTACAGACACAAACTACAGATGGTTCTGTTCACCTTTAACAGTGTTTCTATATAAACCTAGAGACACAAACTACAGATGGTTCTGTTCACCTTTAACAGTGTTTCTATATAAACCTACAGACACAAACTACAGATGGTTCTGTTCACCTTTAACAGTGTTTCTATATAAACCTACACACACAAACTACAGATAGTTCTGTTCACCTTTAACAGTGTTTCTATATAAACCTACAGACACAAACTACAGATGGTTCTGTTCACCTTTAACAGTGTTTCTATATAAACCTACAGACACAAACTACAGATGGTTCTGTTCACCTTTAACAGTGTTTCTATATAAACCTACAGACACAAACTACAGATGGTTCTGTTCACCAGGGTTTAACAGTGTTTCTATATAGACCTACAGACACAAACTACAGATGGTTCTGTTCACCTTTAACAGTGTTTCTATATACACCTACAGACACAAACTACAGATGGTTCTGTTCACCTTTAACAGTGTTTCTATATAAACCTACAGACACAAACTACAGATGGTTCTGTTCACCTTTAACAGTGTTTCTATATAAACCTACAGACACAAACTACAGATGGTTCTGTTCACCTTTAACAGTGTTTCTATATAAACCTACAGACACAAACTACAGATGGTTCTGTTCACCTTTAACAGTGTTTCTATATAAACCTACAGACACAAACTACAGATGGTTCTGTTCACCTTTAACAGTGTTTCTATATAGACCTATAGACACAAACTACAGATGGTTCTGTTCACCTTTAACAGTGTTTCTATATAAACCTACAGACACAAACTACAGATGGTTCTGTTCACCTTTAACAGTGTTTCTATATAAACCTACAGACACAAACTACAGATGGTTCTGTTCACCTTTAACAGGGTTTCTATATAAACCTACAGACACAAACTACAGATGGTTCTGTTCACCTTTAACAGTGTTTCTATATAGACCTACAGACACAAACTACAGATGGTTCTGTTCACCTTTAACAGTGTTTCTATATAAACCTACAGACACAAAGTGCAGATGGTTCTGTTCACCTTTAACAGGGTTTCTATATAAACCTACAGACACAAACTACAGATGGTTCTGTTCACCTTTAACAGTGTTTCTATATAAACCTAGAGACACAAACTACAGATGGTTCTGTTCACCTTTAACAGTGTTTCTATATAAACCTACAGACACAAACTACAGATGGTTCTGTTCACCTTTAACAGTGTTTCTATATAAACCTACACACACAAACTACAGATAGTTCTGTTCACCTTTAACAGTGTTTCTATATAAACCTACAGACACAAACTACAGATGGTTCTGTTCACCTTTAACAGTGTTTCTATATAAACCTACAGACACAAACTACAGATGGTTCTTTTCGCCAGGGTTTAACAGTGTTTCTATATAAACCTACAGACACAAACTACAGATGGTTCTGTTCACCTTTAACAGTGTTTCTATATTAACCTACAGACACAAACTATAGATGGTTCTGTTCAACCTTTAACAGTGTTTCTATATAAACCTACAGACACAAACTACAGATGGTTCTGTTCACCTTTAACAGGGTTTCTACATAAACCTACAGACACAAACTACAGATGGTTCTGTTCACCTTTAACAGGGTTTCTATATAAACCTACAGACACAAACTACATATGGTTATGTTCACCTTTAACAGTGTTTCTATATAAACCTACAGACACAAACTACAGATGGTTCTGTTCACCTTTAAGAGTGTTTCTATATAAACCTACAGACACAAACTACAGATGGTTCTGTTCACCTTTAACAGTGTTTCTATATAAACCTACAGACACAAACTACAGATGGTTCTGTTCACCTTTAACAGGGTTTCTATATTAACCTACAGACACAAACTACAGATGGTTCTGTTCACCAGGGTTTAACAGTGTTTCTATATAAACCTACAGACACAAACTACAGATGGTTCTGTTCACCTTTAAAAGGGTTTCTATATAAACCTACAGACACAAACTACATATGGTTATGTTCACCTTTAACAGTGTTTCTATATAAACCTACAGACACAAACTACAGATGGTTCTGTTCACCTTTAACAGGGTTTCTATATAAACCTACAGACACAAACTACATATGGTTATGTTCACCTTTAACAGTGTTTCTATATAGACCTACAGACACAAACTACAGATGGTTCTGTTCACCTTTAACAGTGTTTCTATATAAACCTACAGACAAAAACTACAGATGGTTCTGTTCACCTTTAACAGTGTTTCTATATAAACCTACAGACACAAACTACAGATGGTTCTGTTCACCTTTAACAGTGTTTCTATATAAACCTACAGACACAAACTACAGATGGTTCTGTTCACCAGGGTTTAACAGTGTTTCTATATAGAACTACAGACACAAACTACAGATGGTTCTGTTCACCTTTAACAGTGTTTCTATATACACCTACAGACACAAACTACAGATGGTTCTGTTCACCTTTAACAGTGTTTCTATATAAACCTACAGACACTAACTACAGATGGTTCTGTTCACCTTTAACAGTGTTTCTATATAAACCTACAGACACAAACTACAGATGGTTCTGTTCACCTTTAACAGTGTTTCTATATAAACCTACAGACACAAACTACAGATGGTTCTGTTCACCTTTAACAGTGTTTCTATATAAACCTACAGACACAAACTACAGATGGTTCTGTTCACCTTTAACAGTGTTTCTATATAGACCTACAGACACAAACTACAGATGGTTCTGTTCACCTTTAACAGTGTTTCTATATACACCTACAGACACAAACTACAGATGGTTCTGTTCACCTTTAACAGTGTTTCTATATAAACCTACAGACACAAACTACAGATGGTTCTGTTCACCTTTAACAGTGTTTCTATATAAACCTACAGACACAAACTACAGATGGTTCTGTTCACCTTTAACAGGGTTCCTATATAAACCTACAGACACAAACTACAGATGGTTCTGTTCACCTATAACAGGGTTTCTATATAAACCTACAGACACAAACTACAGATGGTTCTGTTCACCTTTAACAGTGTTTCTATATAGACCTACAGACACAAACTACAGATGGTTCTGTTCACCTTTAACAGTGTTTCTATATAAACCTACAGACACAAAGTGCAGATGGTTCTGTTCACCTTTAACAGGGTTTCTATATAAACCTACAGACACAAACTACAGATGGTTCTGTTCACCTTTAACAGTGTTTCTATATAAACCTACAGACACAAACTACAGATGGTTCTGTTCACCTTTAACAGTGTTTCTATATAAACCTACAGACATAAACTACAGATGGTTCTGTTCACCTTTAACAGTGTTTCTATATAAACCTACAGACACAAACTACAGATGGTTCTGTTCACCTTTAACAGTGTTTCTATATAAACCTACAGACACAAACTACAGATGGTTCTGTTCACCTTTAACAGTGTTTCTATATAAACCTACAGACACAAACTACAGATGGTTATGTTCACCTTTAACAGTGTTTCTATATAGACCTACAGACACAAACTACAGATGGTTCTGTTCACCTTTAACAGTGTTTCTATATAAACCTACAGACACAAACTACAGATGGTTCTGTTCACCTTTAACAGTGTTTCTATATAAACCTACAGACACAAACTACAGATGGTTCTTTTCGCCAGGGTTTAACAGTGTTTCTATATAAACCTACAGACACAAACTACAGATGGTTCTGTTCACCTTTAACAGTGTTTCTATATTAACCTACAGACACAAACTACAGATGGTTCTGTTCACCTTTAACAGGGTTTCTATATAAACCTACAGACACAAACTACAGATGGTTCTGTTCACCTTTAACAGGGTTTCTATATAAACCTACAGACACAAACTACATATGGTTATGTTCACCTTTAACAGTGTTTCTATATAAACCTACAGACACAAACTACAGATGGTTCTGTTCACCTTTAACAGGGTTCCTATATAAACCTACAGACACAAACTACAGATGGTTCTGTTCACCTATAACAGGGTTTCTATATAAACCTACAGACACAAACTACAGATGGTTCTGTTCACCTTTAACAGTGTTTCTATATAGACCTACAGACACAAACTACAGATGGTTCTGTTCACCTTTAACAGTGTTTCTATATAAACCTACAGACACAAAGTGCAGATGGTTCTGTTCACCTTTAACAGGGTTTCTATATAAACCTACAGACACAAACTACAGATGGTTCTGTTCACCTTTAACAGTGTTTCTATATAAACCTACAGACACAAACTACAGATGGTTCTGTTCACCTTTAACAGTGTTTCTATATAAACCTACAGACATAAACTACAGATGGTTCTGTTCACCTTTAACAGTGTTTCTATATAAACCTACAGACACAAACTACAGATGGTTCTGTTCACCTTTAACAGTGTTTCTATATAAACCTACAGACACAAACTACAGATGGTTCTGTTCACCTTTAACAGTGTTTCTATATAAACCTACAGACACAAACTACAGATGGTTATGTTCACCTTTAACAGTGTTTCTATATAGACCTACAGACACAAACTACAGATGGTTCTGTTCACCTTTAACAGTGTTTCTATATAAACCTACAGACACAAACTACAGATGGTTCTGTTCACCTTTAACAGTGTTTCTATATAAACCTACAGACACAAACTACAGATGGTTCTTTTCGCCAGGGTTTAACAGTGTTTCTATATAAACCTACAGACACAAACTACAGATGGTTCTGTTCACCTTTAACAGGGTTTCTATATTAACCTACAGACACAAACTACAGATGGTTCTGTTCACCAGGGTTTAACAGTGTTTCTATATAAACCTACAGACACAAACTACAGATGGTTCTGTTCACCTTTAAAAGGGTTTCTATATAAACCTACAGACACAAACTACATATGGTTATGTTCACCTTTAACAGTGTTTCTATATAAACCTACAGACACAAACTACAGATGGTTCTGTTCACCTTTAACAGGGTTTCTATATAAACCTACAGACACAAACTACATATGGTTATGTTCACCTTTAACAGTGTTTCTATATAGACCTACAGACACAAACTACAGATGGTTCTGTTCACCTTTAACAGTGTTTCTATATAAACCTACAGACAAAAACTACAGATGGTTCTGTTCACCTTTAACAGTGTTTCTATATAAACCTACAGACACAAACTACAGATGGTTCTGTTCACCTTTAACAGTGTTTCTATATAAACCTACAGACACAAACTACAGATGGTTCTGTTCACCAGGGTTTAACAGTGTTTCTATATAGAACTACAGACACAAACTACAGATGGTTCTGTTCACCTTTAACAGTGTTTCTATATACACCTACAGACACAAACTACAGATGGTTCTGTTCACCTTTAACAGTGTTTCTATATAAACCTACAGACACTAACTACAGATGGTTCTGTTCACCTTTAACAGTGTTTCTATATAAACCTACAGACACAAACTACAGATGGTTCTGTTCACCTTTAACAGTGTTTCTATATAAACCTACAGACACAAACTACAGATGGTTCTGTTCACCTTTAACAGTGTTTCTATATAAACCTACAGACACAAACTACAGATGGTTCTGTTCACCTTTAACAGTGTTTCTATATAGACCTACAGACACAAACTACAGATGGTTCTGTTCACCTTTAACAGTGTTTCTATATACACCTACAGACACAAACTACAGATGGTTCTGTTCACCTTTAACAGTGTTTCTATATAAACCTACAGACACAAACTACAGATGGTTCTGTTCACCTTTAACAGTGTTTCTATATAAACCTACAGACACAAACTACAGATGGTTCTGTTCACCTTTAACAGGGTTCCTATATAAACCTACAGACACAAACTACAGATGGTTCTGTTCACCTATAACAGGGTTTCTATATAAACCTACAGACACAAACTACAGATGGTTCTGTTCACCTTTAACAGTGTTTCTATATAGACCTACAGACACAAACTACAGATGGTTCTGTTCACCTTTAACAGTGTTTCTATATACACCTACAGACACAAACTACAGATGGTTCTGTTCACCTTTAACAGTGTTTCTATATAAACCTACAGACACAAACTACAGATGGTTCTGTTCACCTTTAACAGTGTTTCTATATAAACCTACAGACACAAACTACAGATGGTTCTGTTCACCTTTAACAGGGTTCCTATATAAACCTACAGACACAAACTACAGATGGTTCTGTTCACCTATAACAGGGTTTCTATATAAACCTACAGACACAAACTACAGATGGTTCTGTTCACCTTTAACAGTGTTTCTATATAGACCTACAGACACAAACTACAGATGGTTCTGTTCACCTTTAACAGTGTTTCTATATAAACCTACAGACACAAAGTGCAGATGGTTCTGTTCACCTTTAACAGGGTTTCTATATAAACCTACAGACACAAACTACAGATGGTTCTGTTCACCTTTAACAGTGTTTCTATATAAACCTACAGACACAAACTACAGATGGTTCTGTTCACCTTTAACAGTGTTTCTATATAAACCTACAGACATAAACTACAGATGGTTCTGTTCACCTTTAACAGTGTTTCTATATAAACCTACAGACACAAACTACAGATGGTTCTGTTCACCTTTAACAGTGTTTCTATATAAACCTACAGACACAAACTACAGATGGTTCTGTTCACCTTTAACAGTGTTTCTATATAAACCTACAGACACAAACTACAGATGGTTATGTTCACCTTTAACAGTGTTTCTATATAGACCTACAGACACAAACTACAGATGGTTCTGTTCACCTTTAACAGTGTTTCTATATAAACCTACAGACACAAACTACAGATGGTTCTGTTCACCTTTAACAGTGTTTCTATATAAACCTACAGACACAAACTACAGATGGTTCTTTTCGCCAGGGTTTAACAGTGTTTCTATATAAACCTACAGACACAAACTACAGATGGTTCTGTTCACCTTTAACAGTGTTTCTATATTAACCTACAGACACAAACTATAGATGGTTCTGTTCAACCTTTAACAGTGTTTCTATATAAACCTACAGACACAAACTACAGATGGTTCTGTTCACCTTTAACAGGGTTTCTATATAAACCTACAGACACAAACTACAGATGGTTCTGTTCACCTTTAACAGGGTTTCTATATAAACCTACAGACACAAACTACATATGGTTATGTTCACCTTTAACAGTGTTTCTATATAAACCTACAGACACAAACTACAGATGGTTCTGTTCACCTTTAAGAGTGTTTCTATATAAACCTACAGACTTAAACTACAGATGGTTCTGTTCACCTTTAACAGTGTTTCTATATAAACCTACAGACACAAACTACAGATGGTTCTGTTCACCTTTAACAGTGTTTCTATATAAACCTACAAACACAAACTACAGATGGTTCTGTTCACCTTTAACAGTGTTTCTATATAAACCTACAGACACAAACTACAGATGGTTCTGTTCACCTTTAACAGTGTTTCTATATAAACCTACAGACACAAACTACAGATGGTTCTGTTCACCTTTAACAGGGTTCCTATATAAACCTACAGACACAAACTACAGATGGTTCTGTTCACCTATAACAGGGTTTCTATATAAACCTACAGACACAAACTACAGATGGTTCTGTTCACCTTTAACAGTGTTTCTATATAGACCTACAGACACAAACTACAGATGGTTCTGTTCACCTTTAACAGTGTTTCTATATAAACCTACAGACACAAAGTGCAGATGGTTCTGTTCACCTTTAACAGGGTTTCTATATAAACCTACAGACACAAACTACAGATGGTTCTGTTCACCTTTAACAGTGTTTCTATATAAACCTACAGACACAAACTACAGATGGTTCTGTTCACCTTTAACAGTGTTTCTATATAAACCTACAGACATAAACTACAGATGGTTCTGTTCACCTTTAACAGTGTTTCTATATAAACCTACAGACACAAACTACAGATGGTTCTGTTCACCTTTAACAGTGTTTCTATATAAACCTACAGACACAAACTACAGATGGTTCTGTTCACCTTTAACAGTGTTTCTATATAAACCTACAGACACAAACTACAGATGGTTATGTTCACCTTTAACAGTGTTTCTATATAGACCTACAGACACAAACTACAGATGGTTCTGTTCACCTTTAACAGTGTTTCTATATAAACCTACAGACACAAACTACAGATGGTTCTGTTCACCTTTAACAGTGTTTCTATATAAACCTACAGACACAAACTACAGATGGTTCTTTTCGCCAGGGTTTAACAGTGTTTCTATATAAACCTACAGACACAAACTACAGATGGTTCTGTTCACCTTTAACAGGGTTTCTATATTAACCTACAGACACAAACTACAGATGGTTCTGTTCACCAGGGTTTAACAGTGTTTCTATATAAACCTACAGACACAAACTACAGATGGTTCTGTTCACCTTTAAAAGGGTTTCTATATAAACCTACAGACACAAACTACATATGGTTATGTTCACCTTTAACAGTGTTTCTATATAAACCTACAGACACAAACTACAGATGGTTCTGTTCACCTTTAACAGGGTTTCTATATAAACCTACAGACACAAACTACATATGGTTATGTTCACCTTTAACAGTGTTTCTATATAGACCTACAGACACAAACTACAGATGGTTCTGTTCACCTTTAACAGTGTTTCTATATAAACCTACAGACAAAAACTACAGATGGTTCTGTTCACCTTTAACAGTGTTTCTATATAAACCTACAGACACAAACTACAGATGGTTCTGTTCACCTTTAACAGTGTTTCTATATAAACCTACAGACACAAACTACAGATGGTTCTGTTCACCAGGGTTTAACAGTGTTTCTATATAGAACTACAGACACAAACTACAGATGGTTCTGTTCACCTTTAACAGTGTTTCTATATACACCTACAGACACAAACTACAGATGGTTCTGTTCACCTTTAACAGTGTTTCTATATAAACCTACAGACACTAACTACAGATGGTTCTGTTCACCTTTAACAGTGTTTCTATATAAACCTACAGACACAAACTACAGATGGTTCTGTTCACCTTTAACAGTGTTTCTATATAAACCTACAGACACAAACTACAGATGGTTCTGTTCACCTTTAACAGTGTTTCTATATAAACCTACAGACACAAACTACAGATGGTTCTGTTCACCTTTAACAGTGTTTCTATATAGACCTACAGACACAAACTACAGATGGTTCTGTTCACCTTTAACAGTGTTTCTATATACACCTACAGACACAAACTACAGATGGTTCTGTTCACCTTTAACAGTGTTTCTATATAAACCTACAGACACAAACTACAGATGGTTCTGTTCACCTTTAACAGTGTTTCTATATAAACCTACAGACACAAACTACAGATGGTTCTGTTCACCTTTAACAGGGTTCCTATATAAACCTACAGACACAAACTACAGATGGTTCTGTTCACCTATAACAGGGTTTCTATATAAACCTACAGACACAAACTACAGATGGTTCTGTTCACCTTTAACAGTGTTTCTATATAGACCTACAGACACAAACTACAGATGGTTCTGTTCACCTTTAACAGTGTTTCTATATAAACCTACAGACACAAAGTGCAGATGGTTCTGTTCACCTTTAACAGGGTTTCTATATAAACCTACAGACACAAACTACAGATGGTTCTGTTCACCTTTAACAGTGTTTCTATATAAACCTACAGACACAAACTACAGATGGTTCTGTTCACCTTTAACAGTGTTTCTATATAAACCTACAGACATAAACTACAGATGGTTCTGTTCACCTTTAACAGTGTTTCTATATAAACCTACAGACACAAACTACAGATGGTTCTGTTCACCTTTAACAGTGTTTCTATATAAACCTACAGACACAAACTACAGATGGTTCTGTTCACCTTTAACAGTGTTTCTATATAAACCTACAGACACAAACTACAGATGGTTATGTTCACCTTTAACAGTGTTTCTATATAGACCTACAGACACAAACTACAGATGGTTCTGTTCACCTTTAACAGTGTTTCTATATAAACCTACAGACACAAACTACAGATGGTTCTGTTCACCTTTAACAGTGTTTCTATATAAACCTACAGACACAAACTACAGATGGTTCTTTTCGCCAGGGTTTAACAGTGTTTCTATATAAACCTACAGACACAAACTACAGATGGTTCTGTTCACCTTTAACAGTGTTTCTATATTAACCTACAGACACAAACTATAGATGGTTCTGTTCAACCTTTAACAGTGTTTCTATATAAACCTACAGACACAAACTACAGATGGTTCTGTTCACCTTTAACAGGGTTTCTATATAAACCTACAGACACAAACTACAGATGGTTCTGTTCACCTTTAACAGGGTTTCTATATAAACCTACAGACACAAACTACATATGGTTATGTTCACCTTTAACAGTGTTTCTATATAAACCTACAGACACAAACTACAGATGGTTCTGTTCACCTTTAAGAGTGTTTCTATATAAACCTACAGACTTAAACTACAGATGGTTCTGTTCACCTTTAACAGTGTTTCTATATAAACCTACAGACACAAACTACAGATGGTTCTGTTCACCTTTAACAGGGTTTCTATATTAACCTACAGACACAAACTACAGATGGTTGTGTTCACCAGGGTTTAACAGTGTTTCTATATAAACCTACAGACACAAACTACAGATGGTTCTGTTCACCTTTAAAAGGGTTTCTATATAAACCTACAGACACAAACTACATATGGTTATGTTCACCTTTAACAGTGTTTCTATATAAACCTACAGACACAAACTACAGATGGTTCTGTTCACCTTTAACAGTGTTTCTATATACACCTACAGACACAAACTACAGATGGTTCTGTTGACCTTTAACAGTGTTTCTATATAACCCTACAGACACAAACTACAGATGGTTCTGTTGACCTTTAACAGTGTTTCTATATAAACCTAAGGACACAAACTACAGATGGTTCTGTTCACCTTTAACAGTGTTTCTATATAAACCTACAGACACAAACTACAGATGGTTCTGTTCACCTTTAACAGGGTTTCTATATAAACCTACAGACACAAACTACATATGGTTATGTTCACCTTTAACAGTGTTTCTATATAGACCTACAGACACAAACTACAGATGGTTCTGTTCACCTTTAACAGTGTTTCTATATAAACCTACAGACACAAACTACAGATGGTTCTGTTCACCTTTAACAGTGTTTCTATATAAACCTACAGACACAAACTACAGATGGTTCTGTTCACCTTTAACAGTGTTTCTATATAAACCTACAGACACAAACTACAGATGGTTCTGTTCACCAGGGTTTAACAGTGTTTCTATATAGAACTACAGACACAAACTACAGATGGTTCTGTTCACCTTTAACAGTGTTTCTATATACACCTACAGACACAAACTACAGATGGTTCTGTTCACCTTTAACAGTGTTTCTATATAAACCTACAGACACAAACTACAGATGGTTCTGTTCACCTTTAACAGTGTTTCTATATAAACCTACAGACACAAACTACAGATGGTTCTGTTCACCTTTAACAGTGTTTCTATATAAACCTACAGACACAAACTACAGATGGTTCTGTTCACCTTTAACAGTGTTTCTATATAAACCTACAGACACAAACTACAGATGGTTCTGTTCACCTTTAACAGTGTTTCTATATAGACCTACAGACACAAACTACAGATGGTTCTGTTCACCTTTAACAGTGTTTCTATATACACCTACAGACACAAACTACAGATGGTTCTGTTCACCTTTAACAGTGTTTCTATATAAACCTACAGACAAAAACTACAGATGGTTCTGTTCACCTTTAACAGTGTTTCTATATAAACCTACAGACACAAACTACAGATGGTTCTGTTCACCTTTAACAGGGTTCCTATATAAACCTACAGACACAAACTACAGATGGTTCTGTTCACCTTTAACAGGGTTTCTATATAAACCTACAGACACAAACTACAGATGGTTCTGTTCACCTTTAACAGTGTTTCTATATAGACCTACAGACACAAACTACAGATGGTTCTGTTCACCTTTAACAGTGTTTCTATATAAACCTACAGACACAAAGTGCAGATGGTTCTGTTCACCTTTAACAGGGTTTCTATATAAACCTACAGACACAAACTACAGATGGTTCTGTTCACCTTTAACAGTGTTTCTATATAAACCTACAGACACAAACTACAGATGGTTCTGTTCACCTTTAACAGTGTTTCTATATAAACCTACAGACATAAACTACAGATGGTTCTGTTCACCTTTAACAGTGTTTCTATATAAACCTACAGACACAAACTACAGATGGTTCTGTTCACCTTTAACAGTGTTTCTATATAAACCTACAGACACAAACTACAGATGGTTCTGTTCACCTTTAACAGTGTTTCTATATAAACCTACAGACACAAACTACAGATGGTTCTGTTCACCTTTAACAGTGTTTCTATATAGACCTACAGACACAAACTACAGATGGTTCTGTTCACCTTTAACAGTGTTTCTATATAAACCTACAGAGACAAACTACAGATGGTTCTGTTCACCTTTAACAGTGTTTCTATATAAACCTACAGACACAAACTACAGATGGTTCTTTTCGCCAGGGTTTAACAGTGTTTCTATATAAACCTACAGACACAAACTACAGATGGTTCTGTTCACCTTTAACAGTGTTTCTATATTAACCTACAGACACAAACTATAGATGGTTCTGTTCAACCTTTAACAGTGTTTCTATATAAACCTACAGACACAAACTACAGATGGTTCTGTTCACCTTTAACAGGGTTTCTATATAAACCTACAAACACAAACTACAGATGGTTCTGTTCACCTTTAACAGGGGTTCTATATAAACCTACAGACACAAACTACATATGGTTATGTTCACCTTTAACAGTGTTTCTATATAAACCTACAGACACAAACTACAGATGGTTCTGTTCACCTTTAAGAGTGTTTCTATATAAACCTACAGACTTAAACTACAGATGGTTCTGTTCACCTTTAACAGTGTTTCTATATAAACCTACAGACACAAACTACAGATGGTTCTGTTCACCTTTAACAGGGTTTCTATATTAACCTACAGACACAAACTACAGATGGTTGTGTTCACCAGGGTTTAACAGTGTTTCTATATAAACCTACAGACACAAACTACAGATGGTTCTGTTCACCTTTAATAGGGTTTCTATATAAACCTACAGACACAAACTACAGATGGTTCTGTTCACCTTTAACAGTGTTTCTATATAAACCTACAGACACAAACTACAGATGGTTCAGTTCACCTTTAACAGTGTTTCTATATAAACCTAAAGACACAAACTACAGATGGTTCTGTTCACCTTTAACAGGGTTTCTATATAAACCTACAGACACAAACTACAGATGGTTCTGTTCACCTTTAACAGTGTTTCTATATAAACCTACAGACACAAACTACAGATGGTTCTGTTCACCTTTAACAGTGTTTCTATATAAACCTACAGACACAAAGTGCAGATGGTTCTGTTCACCTTTAACAGGGTTTCTATATAAACCTACAGACACAAACTACAGATGGTTCTGTTCACCTTTAACAGTGTTTCTATATAAACCTACAGACACAAACTACAGATGGTTCTGTTCACCTTTAACAGTGTTTCTATATAAACCTACAGACATAAACTACAGATGGTTCTGTTCACCTTTAACAGTGTTTCTATATAAACCTACAGACACAAACTACAGATGGTTCTGTTCACCTTTAACAGTGTTTCTATATAAACCTACAGACACAAACTACAGATGGTTCTGTTCACCTTTAACAGTGTTTCTATATAAACCTACAGACACAAACTACAGATGGTTCTGTTCACCTTTAACAGTGTTTCTATATAGACCTACAGACACAAACTACAGATGGTTCTGTTCACCTTTAACAGTGTTTCTATATAAACCTACAGAGACAAACTACAGATGGTTCTGTTCACCTTTAACAGTGTTTCTATATAAACCTACAGACACAAACTACAGATGGTTCTTTTCGCCAGGGTTTAACAGTGTTTCTATATAAACCTACAGACACAAACTACAGATGGTTCTGTTCACCTTTAACAGTGTTTCTATATTAACCTACAGACACAAACTATAGATGGTTCTGTTCAACCTTTAACAGTGTTTCTATATAAACCTACAGACACAAACTACAGATGGTTCTGTTCACCTTTAACAGGGTTTCTATATAAACCTACAAACACAAACTACAGATGGTTCTGTTCACCTTTAACAGGGGTTCTATATAAACCTACAGACACAAACTACATATGGTTATGTTCACCTTTAACAGTGTTTCTATATAAACCTACAGACACAAACTACAGATGGTTCTGTTCACCTTTAAGAGTGTTTCTATATAAACCTACAGACTTAAACTACAGATGGTTCTGTTCACCTTTAACAGTGTTTCTATATAAACCTACAGACACAAACTACAGATGGTTGTGTTCACCTTTAACAGGGTTTCTATATTAACCTACAGACACAAACTACAGATGGTTGTGTTCACCAGGGTTTAACAGTGTTTCTATATAAACCTACAGACACAAACTACAGATGGTTCTGTTCACCTTTAATAGGGTTTCTATATAAACCTACAGACACAAACTACAGATGGTTCTGTTCACCTTTAACAGTGTTTCTATATAAACCTACAGACACAAACTACAGATGGTTCAGTTCACCTTTAACAGTGTTTCTATATAAACCTAAAGACACAAACTACAGATGGTTCTGTTCACCTTTAACAGGGTTTCTATATAAACCTACAGACACAAACTACAGATGGTTCTGTTCACCTTTAACAGTGTTTCTGTATAAACCTACAGACACAAACTACAGATGGTTCTGTTCACCTTTAACAGTGTTTCTGTATAAACCTACAGACACAAACTACAGATGGTTCTGTTCACCTTTAACAGTGTTTCTATATAAACCTACAGACACAAACTACAGATGGTTCTGTTCACCTTTAACAGTGTTTCTATATAAACCTACAGACACAAACTACAGATGGTTCTGTTCACCTTTAACAGGGTTTCTATATAAACCTACAGACACAAACTACAGATGGTTCAGTTCACCTTTAACAGTGTTTCTATATAAACCTAAAGACACAAACTACAGATGGTTCTGTTCACCTTTAACAGGGTTTCTATATAAACCTACAGACACAAACTACAGATGGTTCTGTTCACCTTTAACAGTGTTTCTATATAAACCTACAGACACAAACTACAGATGGTTCTGTTCACCTTTAACAGTGTTTCTATATAAACCTACAGACACAAAGTGCAGATGGTTCTGTTCACCTTTAACAGGGTTTCTATATAAACCTACAGACACAAACTACAGATGGTTCTGTTCACCTTTAACAGTGTTTCTATATAAACCTACAGACACAAACTACAGATGGTTCTGTTCACCATTAACAGTGTTTCTATATAAACCTACAGACATAAACTACAGATGGTTCTGTTCACCTTTAACAGTGTTTCTATATAAACCTACAGACACAAACTACAGATGGTTCTGTTCACCTTTAACAGTGTTTCTATATAAACCTACAGACACAAACTACAGATGGTTCTGTTCACCTTTAACAGTGTTTCTATATAAACCTACAGACACAAACTACAGATGGTTCTGTTCACCTTTAACAGTGTTTCTATATAGACCTACAGACACAAACTACAGATGGTTCTGTTCACCTTTAACAGTGTTTCTATATAAACCTACAGAGACAAACTACAGATGGTTCTGTTCACCTTTAACAGTGTTTCTATATAAACCTACAGACACAAACTACAGATGGTTCTTTTCGCCAGGGTTTAACAGTGTTTCTATATAAACCTACAGACACAAACTACAGATGGTTCTGTTCACCTTTAACAGTGTTTCTATATTAACCTACAGACACAAACTATAGATGGTTCTGTTCAACCTTTAACAGTGTTTCTATATAAACCTACAGACACAAACTACAGATGGTTCTGTTCACCTTTAACAGGGTTTCTATATAAACCTACAAACACAAACTACAGATGGTTCTGTTCACCTTTAACAGGGGTTCTATATAAACCTACAGACACAAACTACATATGGTTATGTTCACCTTTAACAGTGTTTCTATATAAACCTACAGACACAAACTACAGATGGTTCTGTTCACCTTTAAGAGTGTTTCTATATAAACCTACAGACTTAAACTACAGATGGTTCTGTTCACCTTTAACAGTGTTTCTATATAAACCTACAGACACAAACTACAGATGGTTCTGTTCACCTTTAACAGGGTTTCTATATTAACCTACAGACACAAACTACAGATGGTTGTGTTCACCAGGGTTTAACAGTGTTTCTATATAAACCTACAGACACAAACTACAGATGGTTCTGTTCACCTTTAATAGGGTTTCTATATAAACCTACAGACACAAACTACAGATGGTTCTGTTCACCTTTAACAGTGTTTCTATATAAACCTACAGACACAAACTACAGATGGTTCAGTTCACCTTTAACAGTGTTTCTATATAAACCTAAAGACACAAACTACAGATGGTTCTGTTCACCTTTAACAGGGTTTCTATATAAACCTACAGACACAAACTACAGATGGTTCTGTTCACCTTTAACAATGTTTCTATATAAACCTACAGACACAAACTACAGATGGTTCTGTTCACCTTTAACAGTGTTTCTATATAAACCTACAGACACAAACTACAGATGGTTCTGTTCACCTTTAACAGTGTTTCTATATAAACCTACAGACACAAACTACAGATGGTTCTGTTCACCTTTAACAGTGTTTCTATATAAACCTACAGACACAAACTACAGATGGTTCTGTTCACCTTTAACAGGGTTTCTATATAAACCTACAGACACAAACTACAGATGGTTCTGTTCACCTTTAACAGTGTTTCTATATAAACCTACAGACACAAACTACAGATGGTTCTGTTCACCTTTAACAGTGTTTCTATATAAACCTACAGACACAAACTACAGATGGTTCTGTTCACCTTTAACAGTGTTTCTATATAAACCTACAGACACAAACTACAGATGGTTCTGTTCACCAGGGTTTAACAGTGTTTCTATATAGACCTACAGACACAAACTACAGATGGTTCTGTTCACCTTTAACAGTGTTTCTATATACACCTACAGACACAAACTACAGATGGTTCTGTTCACCTTTAACAGTGTTTCTATATAAACCTACAGACACAAACTACAGATGGTTCTGTTCACCTTTAACAGTGTTTCTATATAAACCTACAGACACAAACTACAGATGGTTCTGTTCACCTTTAACAGTGTTTCTATATAAACCTACAGACACAAACTACAGATGGTTCTGTTCACCTTTAACAGTGTTTCTATATAAACCTACAGACACAAACTACAGATGGTTCTGTTCACCTTTAACAGTGTTTCTATATAGACCTACAGACACAAACTACAGATGGTTCTGTTCACCTTTAACAGTGTTTCTATATAAACCTACAGACACAAACTACAGATGGTTCTGTTCACCTTTAACAGTGTTTCTATATAAACCTACAGACACAAACTACAGATGGTTCTGTTCACCTTTAACAGGGTTTCTATATAAACCTACAGACACAAACTACAGATGGTTCTGTTCACCTTTAACAGTGTTTCTATATAGACCTACAGACACAAACTACAGATGGTTCTGTTCACCTTTAACAGTGTTTCTATATAAACCTACAGACACAAAGTGCAGATGGTTCTGTTCACCTTTAACAGGGTTTCTATATAAACCTACAGACACAAACTACAGATGGTTCTGTTCACCTTTAACAGTGTTTCTATATAAACCTAGAGACACAAACTACAGATGGTTCTGTTCACCTTTAACAGTGTTTCTATATAAACCTACAGACACAAACTACAGATGGTTCTGTTCACCTTTAACAGTGTTTCTATATAAACCTACAGACACAAACTACAGATAGTTCTGTTCACCTTTAACAGTGTTTCTATATAAACCTACAGACACAAACTACAGATGGTTCTGTTCACCTTTAACAGTGTTTCTATATAAACCTACAGACACAAACTACAGATGGTTCTTTTCGCCAGGGTTTAACAGTGTTTCTATATAAACCTACAGACACAAACTACAGATGGTTCTGTTCACCTTTAACAGTGTTTCTATATTAACCTACAGACACAAACTATAGATGGTTCTGTTCAACCTTTAACAGTGTTTCTATATAAACCTACAGACACAAACTACAGATGGTTCTGTTCACCTTTAACAGGGTTTCTATATAAACCTACAGACACAAACTACAGATGGTTCTGTTCACCTTTAACAGGGTTTCTATATAAACCTACAGACACAAACTACAGATGGTTCTGTTCACCTTTAACAGTGTTTCTATATAAACCTACAGACACAAGGTACAGATGGTTCTGTTCACCTTTAACAGTGTTTCTATATAAACCTACAGACACAAACTACAGATGGTTCTGTTCACCTTTAACAGTGTTTCTATATAAACCTACAGACACAACCTACAGATGGTTCTGTTCACCTTTAACAGGGTTTCTATATAAACCTACAGACACAAACTACAGATGGTTCTGTTCACCTTTAACAGTGTTTCTATCTAAACCTACAGACACAAACTACAGATGGTTCTGTTCACCTTTAACAGGGTTTCTATATAAACCTACAGACACAAACTACAGATGGTTCTGTTCACCTTTAACAGGGTTTCTATATAAACCTACAGACACAAACTACAGATGGTTCTGTTCACCTTTAATAGGGTTTCTATATAAACCTACAGACACAAACTACAGATGGTTCTGTTCACCTTTAACAGTGTTTCTATATAAACCTACAGACACAAACTACAGATGGTTCAGTTCACCTTTAACAGTGTTTCTATATAAACCTAAAGACACAAACTACAGATGGTTCTGTTCACCTTTAACAGGGTTTCTATATAAACCTACAGACACAAACTACAGATGGTTCTGTTCACCTTTAACAGTGTTTCTATATAAACCTACAGACACAAACTACAGATGGTTCTGTTCACCTTTAACAGTGTTTCTATATAAACCTACAGACACAAACTACAGATGGTTCTGTTCACCTTTAACAGTGTTTCTATATAAACCTACAGACACAAACTACAGATGGTTCTGTTCACCTTTAACAGTGTTTCTATATAAACCTACAGACACAAACTACAGATGGTTCTGTTCACCTTTAACAGGGTTTCTATATAAACCTACAGACACAAACTACAGATGGTTCTGTTCACCTTTAACAGTGTTTCTATATAAACCTACAGACACAAACTACAGATGGTTCTGTTCACCTTTAACAGTGTTTCTATATAAACCTACAGACACAAACTACAGATGGTTCTGTTCACCTTTAACAGTGTTTCTATATAAACCTACAGACACAAACTACAGATGGTTCTGTTCACCAGGGTTTAACAGTGTTTCTATATAGACCTACAGACACAAACTACAGATGGTTCTGTTCACCTTTAACAGTGTTTCTATATACACCTACAGACACAAACTACAGATGGTTCTGTTCACCTTTAACAGTGTTTCTATATAAACCTACAGACACAAACTACAGATGGTTCTGTTCACCTTTAACAGTGTTTCTATATAAACCTACAGACACAAACTACAGATGGTTCTGTTCACCTTTAACAGTGTTTCTATATAAACCTACAGACACAAACTACAGATGGTTCTGTTCACCTTTAACAGTGTTTCTATATAAACCTACAGACACAAACTACAGATGGTTCTGTTCACCTTTAACAGTGTTTCTATATAGACCTACAGACACAAACTACAGATGGTTCTGTTCACCTTTAACAGTGTTTCTATATAAACCTACAGACACAAACTACAGATGGTTCTGTTCACCTTTAACAGTGTTTCTATATAAACCTACAGACACAAACTACAGATGGTTCTGTTCACCTTTAACAGGGTTTCTATATAAACCTACAGACACAAACTACAGATGGTTCTGTTCACCTTTAACAGTGTTTCTATATAGACCTACAGACACAAACTACAGATGGTTCTGTTCACCTTTAACAGTGTTTCTATATAAACCTACAGACACAAAGTGCAGATGGTTCTGTTCACCTTTAACAGGGTTTCTATATAAACCTACAGACACAAACTACAGATGGTTCTGTTCACCTTTAACAGTGTTTCTATATAAACCTAGAGACACAAACTACAGATGGTTCTGTTCACCTTTAACAGTGTTTCTATATAAACCTACAGACACAAACTACAGATGGTTCTGTTCACCTTTAACAGTGTTTCTATATAAACCTACACACACAAACTACAGATAGTTCTGTTCACCTTTAACAGTGTTTCTATATAAACCTACAGACACAAACTACAGATGGTTCTGTTCACCTTTAACAGTGTTTCTATATAAACCTACAGACACAAACTACAGATGGTTCTTTTCGCCAGGGTTTAACAGTGTTTCTATATAAACCTACAGACACAAACTACAGATGGTTCTGTTCACCTTTAACAGTGTTTCTATATTAACCTACAGACACAAACTATAGATGGTTCTGTTCAACCTTTAACAGTGTTTCTATATAAACCTACAGACACAAACTACAGATGGTTCTGTTCACCTTTAACAGGGTTTCTACATAAACCTACAGACACAAACTACAGATGGTTCTGTTCACCTTTAACAGGGTTTCTATATAAACCTACAGACACAAACTACATATGGTTATGTTCACCTTTAACAGTGTTTCTATATAAACCTACAGACACAAACTACAGATGGTTCTGTTCACCTTTAAGAGTGTTTCTATATAAACCTACAGACACAAACTACAGATGGTTCTGTTCACCTTTAACAGTGTTTCTATATAAACCTACAGACAC
The DNA here is from genome assembly GCF_027942865.1 of Odontesthes bonariensis. Taxonomy (NCBI): domain Eukaryota; kingdom Metazoa; phylum Chordata; class Actinopteri; order Atheriniformes; family Atherinopsidae; genus Odontesthes; species Odontesthes bonariensis. The sequence continues at coordinate 31,919,971 of NC_134528.1, read as the reverse complement.
AAACTACAGATGGTTCTGTTCACCTTTAACAGGGTTTCTATATTAACCTACAGACACAAACTACAGATGGTTCTGTTCACCAGGGTTTAACAGTGTTTCTATATAAACCTACAGACACAAACTACAGATGGTTCTGTTCACCTTTAAAAGGGTTTCTATATAAACCTACAGACACAAACTACAGATGGTTCTGTTCACCTTTAACAGTGTTTCTATATAAACCTACAGACACAAACTACAGATGGTTCTGTTCACCTTTAATAGGGTTTCTATATAAACCTACAGACACAAACTACAGATGGTTCTGTTCACCAGGGTTTAACAGTGTTTCTATATAGACCTACAGACACAAACTACAGATGGTTCTGTTCACCTTTAACAGTGTTTCTATATACACCTACAGACACAAACTACAGATGGTTCTGTTCACCTTTAACAGTGTTTCTATATAAACCTACAGACACAAACTACAGATGGTTCTGTTCACCTTTAACAGTGTTTCTATATAAACCTACAGACACAAACTACAGATGGTTCTGTTCACCTTTAACAGTGTTTCTATATAAACCTACAGACACAAACTACAGATGGTTCTGTTCACCTTTAACAGTGTTTCTATATAAACCTACAGACACAAACTACAGATGGTTCTGTTCACCTTTAACAGTGTTTCTATATAGACCTACAGACACAAACTACAGATGGTTCTGTTCACCTTTAACAGTGTTTCTATATAAACCTACAGACACAAACTACAGATGGTTCTGTTCACCTTTAACAGTGTTTCTATATAAACCTACAGACACAAACTACAGATGGTTCTGTTCACCTTTAACAGGGTTTCTATATAAACCTACAGACACAAACTACAGATGGTTCTGTTCACCTTTAACAGTGTTTCTATATAGACCTACAGACACAAACTACAGATGGTTCTGTTCACCTTTAACAGTGTTTCTATATAAACCTACAGACACAAAGTGCAGATGGTTCTGTTCACCTTTAACAGGGTTTCTATATAAACCTACAGACACAAACTACAGATGGTTCTGTTCACCTTTAACAGTGTTTCTATATAAACCTAGAGACACAAACTACAGATGGTTCTGTTCACCTTTAACAGTGTTTCTATATAAACCTACAGACACAAACTACAGATGGTTCTGTTCACCTTTAACAGTGTTTCTATATAAACCTACACACACAAACTACAGATAGTTCTGTTCACCTTTAACAGTGTTTCTATATAAACCTACAGACACAAACTACAGATGGTTCTGTTCACCTTTAACAGTGTTTCTATATAAACCTACAGACACAAACTACAGATGGTTCTTTTCGCCAGGGTTTAACAGTGTTTCTATATAAACCTACAGACACAAACTACAGATGGTTCTGTTCACCTTTAACAGTGTTTCTATATTAACCTACAGACACAAACTATAGATGGTTCTGTTCAACCTTTAACAGTGTTTCTATATAAACCTACAGACACAAACTACAGATGGTTCTGTTCACCTTTAACAGGGTTTCTACATAAACCTACAGACACAAACTACAGATGGTTCTGTTCACCTTTAACAGGGTTTCTATATAAACCTACAGACACAAACTACATATGGTTATGTTCACCTTTAACAGTGTTTCTATATAAACCTACAGACACAAACTACAGATGGTTCTGTTCACCTTTAAGAGTGTTTCTATATAAACCTACAGACACAAACTACAGATGGTTCTGTTCACCTTTAACAGTGTTTCTATATAAACCTACAGACACAAACTACAGATGGTTCTGTTCACCTTTAACAGGGTTTCTATATTAACCTACAGACACAAACTACAGATGGTTCTGTTCACCAGGGTTTAACAGTGTTTCTATATAAACCTACAGACACAAACTACAGATGGTTCTGTTCACCTTTAACAGTGTTTCTATATAAACCTACAGACATAAACTACAGATGGTTCTGTTCACCTTTAACAGTGTTTCTATATAAACCTACAGACACAAACTACAGATGGTTCTGTTCACCTTTAACAGTGTTTCTATATAAACCTACAGACACAAACTACAGATGGTTCTGTTCACCTTTAACAGTGTTTCTATATAAACCTACAGACACAAACTACAGATGGTTCTGTTCACCTTTAACAGTGTTTCTATATAGACCTACAGACACAAACTACAGATGGTTCTGTTCACCTTTAACAGTGTTTCTATATAAACCTACAGAGACAAACTACAGATGGTTCTGTTCACCTTTAACAGTGTTTCTATATAAACCTACAGACACAAACTACAGATGGTTCTTTTCGCCAGGGTTTAACAGTGTTTCTATATAAACCTACAGACACAAACTACAGATGGTTCTGTTCACCTTTAACAGTGTTTCTATATTAACCTACAGACACAAACTATAGATGGTTCTGTTCAACCTTTAACAGTGTTTCTATATAAACCTACAGACACAAACTACAGATGGTTCTGTTCACCTTTAACAGGGTTTCTATATAAACCTACAAACACAAACTACAGATGGTTCTGTTCACCTTTAACAGGGGTTCTATATAAACCTACAGACACAAACTACATATGGTTATGTTCACCTTTAACAGTGTTTCTATATAAACCTACAGACACAAACTACAGATGGTTCTGTTCACCTTTAAGAGTGTTTCTATATAAACCTACAGACTTAAACTACAGATGGTTCTGTTCACCTTTAACAGTGTTTCTATATAAACCTACAGACACAAACTACAGATGGTTGTGTTCACCTTTAACAGGGTTTCTATATTAACCTACAGACACAAACTACAGATGGTTGTGTTCACCAGGGTTTAACAGTGTTTCTATATAAACCTACAGACACAAACTACAGATGGTTCTGTTCACCTTTAATAGGGTTTCTATATAAACCTACAGACACAAACTACAGATGGTTCTGTTCACCTTTAACAGTGTTTCTATATAAACCTACAGACACAAACTACAGATGGTTCAGTTCACCTTTAACAGTGTTTCTATATAAACCTAAAGACACAAACTACAGATGGTTCTGTTCACCTTTAACAGGGTTTCTATATAAACCTACAGACACAAACTACAGATGGTTCTGTTCACCTTTAACAGTGTTTCTGTATAAACCTACAGACACAAACTACAGATGGTTCTGTTCACCTTTAACAGTGTTTCTGTATAAACCTACAGACACAAACTACAGATGGTTCTGTTCACCTTTAACAGTGTTTCTATATAAACCTACAGACACAAACTACAGATGGTTCTGTTCACCTTTAACAGTGTTTCTATATAAACCTACAGACACAAACTACAGATGGTTCTGTTCACCTTTAACAGGGTTTCTATATAAACCTACAGACACAAACTACAGATGGTTCAGTTCACCTTTAACAGTGTTTCTATATAAACCTAAAGACACAAACTACAGATGGTTCTGTTCACCTTTAACAGGGTTTCTATATAAACCTACAGACACAAACTACAGATGGTTCTGTTCACCTTTAACAGTGTTTCTATATAAACCTACAGACACAAACTACAGATGGTTCTGTTCACCTTTAACAGTGTTTCTATATAAACCTACAGACACAAAGTGCAGATGGTTCTGTTCACCTTTAACAGGGTTTCTATATAAACCTACAGACACAAACTACAGATGGTTCTGTTCACCTTTAACAGTGTTTCTATATAAACCTACAGACACAAACTACAGATGGTTCTGTTCACCATTAACAGTGTTTCTATATAAACCTACAGACATAAACTACAGATGGTTCTGTTCACCTTTAACAGTGTTTCTATATAAACCTACAGACACAAACTACAGATGGTTCTGTTCACCTTTAACAGTGTTTCTATATAAACCTACAGACACAAACTACAGATGGTTCTGTTCACCTTTAACAGTGTTTCTATATAAACCTACAGACACAAACTACAGATGGTTCTGTTCACCTTTAACAGTGTTTCTATATAGACCTACAGACACAAACTACAGATGGTTCTGTTCACCTTTAACAGTGTTTCTATATAAACCTACAGAGACAAACTACAGATGGTTCTGTTCACCTTTAACAGTGTTTCTATATAAACCTACAGACACAAACTACAGATGGTTCTTTTCGCCAGGGTTTAACAGTGTTTCTATATAAACCTACAGACACAAACTACAGATGGTTCTGTTCACCTTTAACAGTGTTTCTATATTAACCTACAGACACAAACTATAGATGGTTCTGTTCAACCTTTAACAGTGTTTCTATATAAACCTACAGACACAAACTACAGATGGTTCTGTTCACCTTTAACAGGGTTTCTATATAAACCTACAAACACAAACTACAGATGGTTCTGTTCACCTTTAACAGGGGTTCTATATAAACCTACAGACACAAACTACATATGGTTATGTTCACCTTTAACAGTGTTTCTATATAAACCTACAGACACAAACTACAGATGGTTCTGTTCACCTTTAAGAGTGTTTCTATATAAACCTACAGACTTAAACTACAGATGGTTCTGTTCACCTTTAACAGTGTTTCTATATAAACCTACAGACACAAACTACAGATGGTTCTGTTCACCTTTAACAGGGTTTCTATATTAACCTACAGACACAAACTACAGATGGTTGTGTTCACCAGGGTTTAACAGTGTTTCTATATAAACCTACAGACACAAACTACAGATGGTTCTGTTCACCTTTAATAGGGTTTCTATATAAACCTACAGACACAAACTACAGATGGTTCTGTTCACCTTTAACAGTGTTTCTATATAAACCTACAGACACAAACTACAGATGGTTCAGTTCACCTTTAACAGTGTTTCTATATAAACCTAAAGACACAAACTACAGATGGTTCTGTTCACCTTTAACAGGGTTTCTATATAAACCTACAGACACAAACTACAGATGGTTCTGTTCACCTTTAACAATGTTTCTATATAAACCTACAGACACAAACTACAGATGGTTCTGTTCACCTTTAACAGTGTTTCTATATAAACCTACAGACACAAACTACAGATGGTTCTGTTCACCTTTAACAGTGTTTCTATATAAACCTACAGACACAAACTACAGATGGTTCTGTTCACCTTTAACAGTGTTTCTATATAAACCTACAGACACAAACTACAGATGGTTCTGTTCACCTTTAACAGGGTTTCTATATAAACCTACAGACACAAACTACAGATGGTTCTGTTCACCTTTAACAGTGTTTCTATATAAACCTACAGACACAAACTACAGATGGTTCTGTTCACCTTTAACAGTGTTTCTATATAAACCTACAGACACAAACTACAGATGGTTCTGTTCACCTTTAACAGTGTTTCTATATAAACCTACAGACACAAACTACAGATGGTTCTGTTCACCAGGGTTTAACAGTGTTTCTATATAGACCTACAGACACAAACTACAGATGGTTCTGTTCACCTTTAACAGTGTTTCTATATACACCTACAGACACAAACTACAGATGGTTCTGTTCACCTTTAACAGTGTTTCTATATAAACCTACAGACACAAACTACAGATGGTTCTGTTCACCTTTAACAGTGTTTCTATATAAACCTACAGACACAAACTACAGATGGTTCTGTTCACCTTTAACAGTGTTTCTATATAAACCTACAGACACAAACTACAGATGGTTCTGTTCACCTTTAACAGTGTTTCTATATAAACCTACAGACACAAACTACAGATGGTTCTGTTCACCTTTAACAGTGTTTCTATATAGACCTACAGACACAAACTACAGATGGTTCTGTTCACCTTTAACAGTGTTTCTATATAAACCTACAGACACAAACTACAGATGGTTCTGTTCACCTTTAACAGTGTTTCTATATAAACCTACAGACACAAACTACAGATGGTTCTGTTCACCTTTAACAGGGTTTCTATATAAACCTACAGACACAAACTACAGATGGTTCTGTTCACCTTTAACAGTGTTTCTATATAGACCTACAGACACAAACTACAGATGGTTCTGTTCACCTTTAACAGTGTTTCTATATAAACCTACAGACACAAAGTGCAGATGGTTCTGTTCACCTTTAACAGGGTTTCTATATAAACCTACAGACACAAACTACAGATGGTTCTGTTCACCTTTAACAGTGTTTCTATATAAACCTAGAGACACAAACTACAGATGGTTCTGTTCACCTTTAACAGTGTTTCTATATAAACCTACAGACACAAACTACAGATGGTTCTGTTCACCTTTAACAGTGTTTCTATATAAACCTACAGACACAAACTACAGATAGTTCTGTTCACCTTTAACAGTGTTTCTATATAAACCTACAGACACAAACTACAGATGGTTCTGTTCACCTTTAACAGTGTTTCTATATAAACCTACAGACACAAACTACAGATGGTTCTTTTCGCCAGGGTTTAACAGTGTTTCTATATAAACCTACAGACACAAACTACAGATGGTTCTGTTCACCTTTAACAGTGTTTCTATATTAACCTACAGACACAAACTATAGATGGTTCTGTTCAACCTTTAACAGTGTTTCTATATAAACCTACAGACACAAACTACAGATGGTTCTGTTCACCTTTAACAGGGTTTCTATATAAACCTACAGACACAAACTACAGATGGTTCTGTTCACCTTTAACAGGGTTTCTATATAAACCTACAGACACAAACTACAGATGGTTCTGTTCACCTTTAACAGTGTTTCTATATAAACCTACAGACACAAGGTACAGATGGTTCTGTTCACCTTTAACAGTGTTTCTATATAAACCTACAGACACAAACTACAGATGGTTCTGTTCACCTTTAACAGTGTTTCTATATAAACCTACAGACACAACCTACAGATGGTTCTGTTCACCTTTAACAGGGTTTCTATATAAACCTACAGACACAAACTACAGATGGTTCTGTTCACCTTTAACAGTGTTTCTATCTAAACCTACAGACACAAACTACAGATGGTTCTGTTCACCTTTAACAGGGTTTCTATATAAACCTACAGACACAAACTACAGATGGTTCTGTTCACCTTTAACAGGGTTTCTATATAAACCTACAGACACAAACTACAGATGGTTCTGTTCACCTTTAATAGGGTTTCTATATAAACCTACAGACACAAACTACAGATGGTTCTGTTCACCTTTAACAGTGTTTCTATATAAACCTACAGACACAAACTACAGATGGTTCAGTTCACCTTTAACAGTGTTTCTATATAAACCTAAAGACACAAACTACAGATGGTTCTGTTCACCTTTAACAGGGTTTCTATATAAACCTACAGACACAAACTACAGATGGTTCTGTTCACCTTTAACAGTGTTTCTATATAAACCTACAGACACAAACTACAGATGGTTCTGTTCACCTTTAACAGTGTTTCTATATAAACCTACAGACACAAACTACAGATGGTTCTGTTCACCTTTAACAGTGTTTCTATATAAACCTACAGACACAAACTACAGATGGTTCTGTTCACCTTTAACAGTGTTTCTATATAAACCTACAGACACAAACTACAGATGGTTCTGTTCACCTTTAACAGGGTTTCTATATAAACCTACAGACACAAACTACAGATGGTTCTGTTCACCTTTAACAGTGTTTCTATATAAACCTACAGACACAAACTACAGATGGTTCTGTTCACCTTTAACAGTGTTTCTATATAAACCTACAGACACAAACTACAGATGGTTCTGTTCACCTTTAACAGTGTTTCTATATAAACCTACAGACACAAACTACAGATGGTTCTGTTCACCAGGGTTTAACAGTGTTTCTATATAGACCTACAGACACAAACTACAGATGGTTCTGTTCACCTTTAACAGTGTTTCTATATACACCTACAGACACAAACTACAGATGGTTCTGTTCACCTTTAACAGTGTTTCTATATAAACCTACAGACACAAACTACAGATGGTTCTGTTCACCTTTAACAGTGTTTCTATATAAACCTACAGACACAAACTACAGATGGTTCTGTTCACCTTTAACAGTGTTTCTATATAAACCTACAGACACAAACTACAGATGGTTCTGTTCACCTTTAACAGTGTTTCTATATAAACCTACAGACACAAACTACAGATGGTTCTGTTCACCTTTAACAGTGTTTCTATATAGACCTACAGACACAAACTACAGATGGTTCTGTTCACCTTTAACAGTGTTTCTATATAAACCTACAGACACAAACTACAGATGGTTCTGTTCACCTTTAACAGTGTTTCTATATAAACCTACAGACACAAACTACAGATGGTTCTGTTCACCTTTAACAGGGTTTCTATATAAACCTACAGACACAAACTACAGATGGTTCTGTTCACCTTTAACAGTGTTTCTATATAGACCTACAGACACAAACTACAGATGGTTCTGTTCACCTTTAACAGTGTTTCTATATAAACCTACAGACACAAAGTGCAGATGGTTCTGTTCACCTTTAACAGGGTTTCTATATAAACCTACAGACACAAACTACAGATGGTTCTGTTCACCTTTAACAGTGTTTCTATATAAACCTAGAGACACAAACTACAGATGGTTCTGTTCACCTTTAACAGTGTTTCTATATAAACCTACAGACACAAACTACAGATGGTTCTGTTCACCTTTAACAGTGTTTCTATATAAACCTACACACACAAACTACAGATAGTTCTGTTCACCTTTAACAGTGTTTCTATATAAACCTACAGACACAAACTACAGATGGTTCTGTTCACCTTTAACAGTGTTTCTATATAAACCTACAGACACAAACTACAGATGGTTCTTTTCGCCAGGGTTTAACAGTGTTTCTATATAAACCTACAGACACAAACTACAGATGGTTCTGTTCACCTTTAACAGTGTTTCTATATTAACCTACAGACACAAACTATAGATGGTTCTGTTCAACCTTTAACAGTGTTTCTATATAAACCTACAGACACAAACTACAGATGGTTCTGTTCACCTTTAACAGGGTTTCTACATAAACCTACAGACACAAACTACAGATGGTTCTGTTCACCTTTAACAGGGTTTCTATATAAACCTACAGACACAAACTACATATGGTTATGTTCACCTTTAACAGTGTTTCTATATAAACCTACAGACACAAACTACAGATGGTTCTGTTCACCTTTAAGAGTGTTTCTATATAAACCTACAGACACAAACTACAGATGGTTCTGTTCACCTTTAACAGTGTTTCTATATAAACCTACAGACACAAACTACAGATGGTTCTGTTCACCTTTAACAGGGTTTCTATATTAACCTACAGACACAAACTACAGATGGTTCTGTTCACCAGGGTTTAACAGTGTTTCTATATAAACCTACAGACACAAACTACAGATGGTTCTGTTCACCTTTAAAAGGGTTTCTATATAAACCTACAGACACAAACTACAGATGGTTCTGTTCACCTTTAACAGTGTTTCTATATAAACCTACAGACACAAACTACAGATGGTTCTGTTCACCTTTAATAGGGTTTCTATATAAACCTACAGACACAAACTACAGATGGTTCTGTTCACCAGGGTTTAACAGTGTTTCTATATAGACCTACAGACACAAACTACAGATGGTTCTGTTCACCTTTAACAGTGTTTCTATATACACCTACAGACACAAACTACAGATGGTTCTGTTCACCTTTAACAGTGTTTCTATATAAACCTACAGACACAAACTACAGATGGTTCTGTTCACCTTTAACAGTGTTTCTATATAAACCTACAGACACAAACTACAGATGGTTCTGTTCACCTTTAACAGTGTTTCTATATAAACCTACAGACACAAACTACAGATGGTTCTGTTCACCTTTAACAGTGTTTCTATATAAACCTACAGACACAAACTACAGATGGTTCTGTTCACCTTTAACAGTGTTTCTATATAGACCTACAGACACAAACTACAGATGGTTCTGTTCACCTTTAACAGTGTTTCTATATAAACCTACAGACACAAACTACAGATGGTTCTGTTCACCTTTAACAGTGTTTCTATATAAACCTACAGACACAAACTACAGATGGTTCTGTTCACCTTTAACAGGGTTTCTATATAAACCTACAGACACAAACTACAGATGGTTCTGTTCACCTTTAACAGTGTTTCTATATAGACCTACAGACACAAACTACAGATGGTTCTGTTCACCTTTAACAGTGTTTCTATATAAACCTACAGACACAAAGTGCAGATGGTTCTGTTCACCTTTAACAGGGTTTCTATATAAACCTACAGACACAAACTACAGATGGTTCTGTTCACCTTTAACAGTGTTTCTATATAAACCTAGAGACACAAACTACAGATGGTTCTGTTCACCTTTAACAGTGTTTCTATATAAACCTACAGACACAAACTACAGATGGTTCTGTTCACCTTTAACAGTGTTTCTATATAAACCTACACACACAAACTACAGATAGTTCTGTTCACCTTTAACAGTGTTTCTATATAAACCTACAGACACAAACTACAGATGGTTCTGTTCACCTTTAACAGTGTTTCTATATAAACCTACAGACACAAACTACAGATGGTTCTTTTCGCCAGGGTTTAACAGTGTTTCTATATAAACCTACAGACACAAACTACAGATGGTTCTGTTCACCTTTAACAGTGTTTCTATATTAACCTACAGACACAAACTATAGATGGTTCTGTTCAACCTTTAACAGTGTTTCTATATAAACCTACAGACACAAACTACAGATGGTTCTGTTCACCTTTAACAGGGTTTCTACATAAACCTACAGACACAAACTACAGATGGTTCTGTTCACCTTTAACAGGGTTTCTATATAAACCTACAGACACAAACTACATATGGTTATGTTCACCTTTAACAGTGTTTCTATATAAACCTACAGACACAAACTACAGATGGTTCTGTTCACCTTTAAGAGTGTTTCTATATAAACCTACAGACACAAACTACAGATGGTTCTGTTCACCTTTAACAGTGTTTCTATATAAACCTACAGACACAAACTACAGATGGTTCTGTTCACCTTTAACAGGGTTTCTATATTAACCTACAGACACAAACTACAGATGGTTCTGTTCACCAGGGTTTAACAGTGTTTCTATATAAACCTACAGACACAAACTACAGATGGTTCTGTTCACCTTTAAAAGGGTTTCTATATAAACCTACAGACACAAACTACAGATGGTTCTGTTCACCTTTAACAGGGTTTCTATATAAACCTACAGACACAAACTACAGATGGTTCTGTTCACCTTTAATAGGGTTTCTATATAAACCTACAGACACAAACTACAGATGGTTCTGTTCACCTTTAACAGTGTTTCTATATAAACCTACAGACACAAACTACAGATGGTTCAGTTCACCTTTAACAGTGTTTCTATATAAACCTAAAGACACAAACTACAGATGGTTCTGTTCACCTTTAACAGGGTTTCTATATAAACCTACAGACACAAACTACAGATGGTTCTGTTCACCTTTAACAGTGTTTCTATATAAACCTACAGACACAAACTACAGATGGTTCTGTTCACCTTTAACAGTGTTTCTATATAAACCTACAGACACAAACTACAGATGGTTCTGTTCACCTTTAACAGTGTTTCTATATAAACCTACAGACACAAACTACAGATGGTTCTGTTCACCTTTAACAGTGTTTCTATATAAACCTACAGACACAAACTACAGATGGTTCTGTTCACCTTTAACAGGGTTTCTATATAAACCTACAGACACAAACTACAGATGGTTCTGTTCACCTTTAACAGTGTTTCTATATAAACCTACAGACACAAACTACAGATGGTTCTGTTCACCTTTAACAGTGTTTCTATATAAACCTACAGACACAAACTACAGATGGTTCTGTTCACCTTTAACAGTGTTTCTATATAAACCTACAGACACAAACTACAGATGGTTCTGTTCACCAGGGTTTAACAGTGTTTCTATATAGACCTACAGACACAAACTACAGATGGTTCTGTTCACCTTTAACAGTGTTTCTATATACACCTACAGACACAAACTACAGATGGTTCTGTTCACCTTTAACAGTGTTTCTATATAAACCTACAGACACAAACTACAGATGGTTCTGTTCACCTTTAACAGTGTTTCTATATAAACCTACAGACACAAACTACAGATGGTTCTGTTCACCTTTAACAGTGTTTCTATATAAACCTACAGACACAAACTACAGATGGTTCTGTTCACCTTTAACAGTGTTTCTATATAAACCTACAGACACAAACTACAGATGGTTCTGTTCACCTTTAACAGTGTTTCTATATAGACCTACAGACACAAACTACAGATGGTTCTGTTCACCTTTAACAGTGTTTCTATATAAACCTACAGACACAAACTACAGATGGTTCTGTTCACCTTTAACAGTGTTTCTATATAAACCTACAGACACAAACTACAGATGGTTCTGTTCACCTTTAACAGGGTTTCTATATAAACCTACAGACACAAACTACAGATGGTTCTGTTCACCTTTAACAGTGTTTCTATATAGACCTACAGACACAAACTACAGATGGTTCTGTTCACCTTTAACAGTGTTTCTATATAAACCTACAGACACAAAGTGCAGATGGTTCTGTTCACCTTTAACAGGGTTTCTATATAAACCTACAGACACAAACTACAGATGGTTCTGTTCACCTTTAACAGTGTTTCTATATAAACCTAGAGACACAAACTACAGATGGTTCTGTTCACCTTTAACAGTGTTTCTATATAAACCTACAGACACAAACTACAGATGGTTCTGTTCACCTTTAACAGTGTTTCTATATAAACCTACACACACAAACTACAGATAGTTCTGTTCACCTTTAACAGTGTTTCTATATAAACCTACAGACACAAACTACAGATGGTTCTGTTCACCTTTAACAGTGTTTCTATATAAACCTACAGACACAAACTACAGATGGTTCTTTTCGCCAGGGTTTAACAGTGTTTCTATATAAACCTACAGACACAAACTACAGATGGTTCTGTTCACCTTTAACAGTGTTTCTATATTAACCTACAGACACAAACTATAGATGGTTCTGTTCAACCTTTAACAGTGTTTCTATATAAACCTACAGACACAAACTACAGATGGTTCTGTTCACCTTTAACAGGGTTTCTACATAAACCTACAGACACAAACTACAGATGGTTCTGTTCACCTTTAACAGGGTTTCTATATAAACCTACAGACACAAACTACATATGGTTATGTTCACCTTTAACAGTGTTTCTATATAAACCTACAGACACAAACTACAGATGGTTCTGTTCACCTTTAAGAGTGTTTCTATATAAACCTACAGACACAAACTACAGATGGTTCTGTTCACCTTTAACAGTGTTTCTATATAAACCTACAGACACAAACTACAGATGGTTCTGTTCACCTTTAACAGGGTTTCTATATTAACCTACAGACACAAACTACAGATGGTTCTGTTCACCAGGGTTTAACAGTGTTTCTATATAAACCTACAGACACAAACTACAGATGGTTCTGTTCACCTTTAAAAGGGTTTCTATATAAACCTACAGACACAAACTACATATGGTTATGTTCACCTTTAACAGTGTTTCTATATAAACCTACAGACACAAACTACAGATGGTTCTGTTCACCTTTAACAGGGTTTCTATATAAACCTACAGACACAAACTACATATGGTTATGTTCACCTTTAACAGTGTTTCTATATAGACCTACAGACACAAACTACAGATGGTTCTGTTCACCTTTAACAGTGTTTCTATATAAACCTACAGACAAAAACTACAGATGGTTCTGTTCACCTTTAACAGTGTTTCTATATAAACCTACAGACACAAACTACAGATGGTTCTGTTCACCTTTAACAGTGTTTCTATATAAACCTACAGACACAAACTACAGATGGTTCTGTTCACCAGGGTTTAACAGTGTTTCTATATAGAACTACAGACACAAACTACAGATGGTTCTGTTCACCTTTAACAGTGTTTCTATATACACCTACAGACACAAACTACAGATGGTTCTGTTCACCTTTAACAGTGTTTCTATATAAACCTACAGACACTAACTACAGATGGTTCTGTTCACCTTTAACAGTGTTTCTATATAAACCTACAGACACAAACTACAGATGGTTCTGTTCACCTTTAACAGTGTTTCTATATAAACCTACAGACACAAACTACAGATGGTTCTGTTCACCTTTAACAGTGTTTCTATATAAACCTACAGACACAAACTACAGATGGTTCTGTTCACCTTTAACAGTGTTTCTATATAGACCTACAGACACAAACTACAGATGGTTCTGTTCACCTTTAACAGTGTTTCTATATACACCTACAGACACAAACTACAGATGGTTCTGTTCACCTTTAACAGTGTTTCTATATAAACCTACAGACACAAACTACAGATGGTTCTGTTCACCTTTAACAGTGTTTCTATATAAACCTACAGACACAAACTACAGATGGTTCTGTTCACCTTTAACAGGGTTCCTATATAAACCTACAGACACAAACTACAGATGGTTCTGTTCACCTATAACAGGGTTTCTATATAAACCTACAGACACAAACTACAGATGGTTCTGTTCACCTTTAACAGTGTTTCTATATACACCTACAGACACAAACTACAGATGGTTCTGTTCACCTTTAACAGTGTTTCTATATAAACCTACAGACACAAAGTGCAGATGGTTCTGTTCACCTTTAACAGGGTTTCTATATAAACCTACAGACACAAACTACAGATGGTTCTGTTCACCTTTAACAGTGTTTCTATATAAACCTACAGACACAAACTACAGATGGTTCTGTTCACCTTTAACAGTGTTTCTATATAAACCTACAGACATAAACTACAGATGGTTCTGTTCACCTTTCACAGTGTTTCTATATAAACCTACAGACACAAACTACAGATGGTTCTGTTCACCTTTAACAGTGTTTCTATATAAACCTACAGACACAAACTACAGATGGTTCTGTTCACCTTTAACAGTGTTTCTATATAAACCTACAGACACAAACTACAGATGGTTATGTTCACCTTTAACAGTGTTTCTATATAGACCTACAGACACAAACTACAGATGGTTCTGTTCACCTTTAACAGTGTTTCTATATAAACCTACAGACACAAACTACAGATGGTTCTGTTCACCTTTAACAGTGTTTCTATATAAACCTACAGACACAAACTACAGATGGTTCTTTTCGCCAGGGTTTAACAGTGTTTCTATATAAACCTACAGACACAAACTACAGATGGTTCTGTTCACCTTTAACAGTGTTTCTATATTAACCTACAGACACAAACTATAGATGGTTCTGTTCAACCTTTAACAGTGTTTCTATATAAACCTACAGACACAAACTACAGATGGTTCTGTTCACCTTTAACAGGGTTTCTATATAAACCTACAGACACAAACTACAGATGGTTCTGTTCACCTTTAACAGGGTTTCTATATAAACCTACAGACACAAACTACATATGGTTATGTTCACCTTTAACAGTGTTTCTATATAAACCTACAGACACAAACTACAGATGGTTCTGTTCACCTTTAAGAGTGTTTCTATATAAACCTACAGACTTAAACTACAGATGGTTCTGTTCACCTTTAACAGTGTTTCTATATAAACCTACAGACACAAACTACAGATGGTTCTGTTCACCTTTAACAGGGTTTCTATATTAACCTACAGACACAAACTACAGATGGTTGTGTTCACCAGGGTTTAACAGTGTTTCTATATAAACCTACAGACACAAACTACAGATGGTTCTGTTCACCTTTAAAAGGGTTTCTATATAAACCTACAGACACAAACTACATATGGTTATGTTCACCTTTAACAGTGTTTCTATATAAACCTACAGACACAAACTACAGATGGTTCTGTTCACCTTTAACAGTGTTTCTATATACACCTACAGACACAAACTACAGATGGTTCTGTTGACCTTTAACAGTGTTTCTATATAACCCTACAGACACAAACTACAGATGGTTCTGTTGACCTTTAACAGTGTTTCTATATAAACCTAAGGACACAAACTACAGATGGTTCTGTTCACCTTTAACAGTGTTTCTATATAAACCTACAGACACAAACTACAGATGGTTCTGTTCACCTTTAACAGGGTTTCTATATAAACCTACAGACACAAACTACATATGGTTATGTTCACCTTTAACAGTGTTTCTATATAGACCTACAGACACAAACTACAGATGGTTCTGTTCACCTTTAACAGTGTTTCTATATAAACCTACAGACACAAACTACAGATGGTTCTGTTCACCTTTAACAGTGTTTCTATATAAACCTACAGACACAAACTACAGATGGTTCTGTTCACCTTTAACAGTGTTTCTATATAAACCTACAGACACAAACTACAGATGGTTCTGTTCACCAGGGTTTAACAGTGTTTCTATATAGAACTACAGACACAAACTACAGATGGTTCTGTTCACCTTTAACAGTGTTTCTATATACACCTACAGACACAAACTACAGATGGTTCTGTTCACCTTTAACAGTGTTTCTATATAAACCTACAGACACAAACTACAGATGGTTCTGTTCACCTTTAACAGTGTTTCTATATAAACCTACAGACACAAACTACAGATGGTTCTGTTCACCTTTAACAGTGTTTCTATATAAACCTACAGACAAAAACTACAGATGGTTCTGTTCACCTTTAACAGTGTTTCTATATAAACCTACAGACACAAACTACAGATGGTTCTGTTCACCTTTAACAGTGTTTCTATATAGACCTACAGACACAAACTACAGATGGTTCTGTTCACCTTTAACAGTGTTTCTATATACACCTACAGACACAAACTACAGATGGTTCTGTTCACCTTTAACAGTGTTTCTATATAAACCTACAGACACAAACTACAGATGGTTCTGTTCACCTTTAACAGTGTTTCTATATAAACCTACAGACACAAACTACAGATGGTTCTGTTCACCTTTAACAGGGTTCCTATATAAACCTACAGACACAAACTACAGATGGTTCTGTTCACCTTTAACAGGGTTTCTATATAAACCTACAGACACAAACTACAGATGGTTCTGTTCACCTTTAACAGTGTTTCTATATAGACCTACAGACACAAACTACAGATGGTTCTGTTCACCTTTAACAGTGTTTCTATATAAACCTACAGACACAAAGTGCAGATGGTTCTGTTCACCTTTAACAGGGTTTCTATATAAACCTACAGACACAAACTACAGATGGTTCTGTTCACCTTTAACAGTGTTTCTATATAAACCTACAGACACAAACTACAGATGGTTCTGTTCACCTTTAACAGTGTTTCTATATAAACCTACAGACATAAACTACAGATGGTTCTGTTCACCTTTAACAGTGTTTCTATATAAACCTACAGACACAAACTACAGATGGTTCTGTTCACCTTTAACAGTGTTTCTATATAAACCTACAGACACAAACTACAGATGGTTCTGTTCACCTTTAACAGTGTTTCTATATAAACCTACAGACACAAACTACAGATGGTTCTGTTCACCTTTAACAGTGTTTCTATATAGACCTACAGACACAAACTACAGATGGTTCTGTTCACCTTTAACAGTGTTTCTATATAAACCTACAGAGACAAACTACAGATGGTTCTGTTCACCTTTAACAGTGTTTCTATATAAACCTACAGACACAAACTACAGATGGTTCTTTTCGCCAGGGTTTAACAGTGTTTCTATATAAACCTACAGACACAAACTACAGATGGTTCTGTTCACCTTTAACAGTGTTTCTATATTAACCTACAGACACAAACTATAGATGGTTCTGTTCAACCTTTAACAGTGTTTCTATATAAACCTACAGACACAAACTACAGATGGTTCTGTTCACCTTTAACAGGGTTTCTATATAAACCTACAAACACAAACTACAGATGGTTCTGTTCACCTTTAACAGGGGTTCTATATAAACCTACAGACACAAACTACATATGGTTATGTTCACCTTTAACAGTGTTTCTATATAAACCTACAGACACAAACTACAGATGGTTCTGTTCACCTTTAAGAGTGTTTCTATATAAACCTACAGACTTAAACTACAGATGGTTCTGTTCACCTTTAACAGTGTTTCTATATAAACCTACAGACACAAACTACAGATGGTTCTGTTCACCTTTAACAGGGTTTCTATATTAACCTACAGACACAAACTACAGATGGTTGTGTTCACCAGGGTTTAACAGTGTTTCTATATAAACCTACAGACACAAACTACAGATGGTTCTGTTCACCTTTAAAAGGGTTTCTATATAAACCTACAGACACAAACTACATATGGTTATGTTCACCTTTAACAGTGTTTCTATATAAACCTACAGACACAAACTACAGATGGTTCTGTTCACCTTTAACAGTGTTTCTATATAGACCTACAGACACAAACTACAGATGGTTCTGTTCACCTTTAACAGTGTTTCTATATAAACCTACAGACACAAACTACAGATGGTTCTGTTCACCTTTAACAGGGTTTCTATATAAACCTACAGACACAAACTACAGATGGTTCTTTTCACCTTTAACAGTGTTTCTATATAAACCTACAGACACAACCTACAGATGATTCTGTTCACCTTTAACAGGGTTTCTATATAAACCTACAGACACAAACTACAGATGGTTCTTTTCACCTTTAACAGTGTTTCTATATAAACCTACAGACACAAACTACAGATGGTTCTGTTCACCTTTAACAGGGTTTCTATATAAACCTACAGACAAAACTACAGATGGTTCTGTTCACCTTTAACAGTGTTTCTATATAAACCTACAGACACAAACTACAGATGGTTCTGTTCACCTTTAACAGGGTTTCTATATAAACCTACAGACACAAACTACAAATGGTTCTGTTCACCTTTAACAGGGTTTCTATATAAACCTACAGACACAAACTACAGATGGTTCTGTTCACCTTTAACAGTGTTTCTATATAAACCTACAGACACAAAGTGCAGATGGTTCTGTTCACCTTTAACAGGGTTTCTATATAAACCTACAGACACAAACTACAGATGGTTCTGTTCACCTTTAACAGTGTTTCTATATAAACCTACAGACACAAACTACAGATGGTTCTGTTCACCTTTAACAGGGTTTCTATATAAACCTACAGACACAAACTACAGATGGTTCTGTTCACCTTTAACAGTGTTTCTATATAAACCTACAGACACAAACTACAGATGGTTCTGTTCACCTTTAACAGTGTTTCTATATAAACCTACAGACACAAACTACAGATGGTTCTGTTCACCTTTAACAGTGTTTCTATATAAACCTACAGACACAAACTGCAGATGGTTCTTTTCGCCAGGGTTTAACAGTGTTTCTATATAAACCTACAGACACAAACTACAGATGGTTCTGTTCACCTTTAACAGTGTTTCTATATTAACCTACAGACACAAACTATAGATGGTTCTGTTCAACCTTTGACAGTGTTTCTATATAAACCTACAGACACAAACTACAGATGGTTCTGTTCACCTTTAACAGTGTTTCTATATAAACCTACAGACACAAACTACAGATGGTTCTGTTCACCTTTAACAGTGTTTCTATATAAACCTACAGACACAAACTACAGATGGTTCTTTTCGCCAGGGTTTAACAGTGTTTCTATATAAACCTACAGACACAAACTACAGATGGTTCTGTTCACCTTTAACAGTGTTTCTATATTAACCTACAGACACAAACTATAGATGGTTCTGTTCAACCTTTGACAGTGTTTCTATATAAACCTACAGACACAAACTACAGATGGTTCTGTTCACCTTTAACAGTGTTTCTATATAAACCTACAGACACAAACTACAGATGGTTCTGTTCACCTTTAACAGGGTTTCTATATAAACCTACAGACACAAACTACAGATGGTTCTGTTCACCTTTAACAGTGTTTCTATATAAACCTACAGACACAAACTACAGATGGTTCTGTTCACCAGGGTTTAACAGTGTTTCTATATGAACCTACAGACACAAACTACAGATGGTTCTGTTCACCAGGGTTTAACAGTGTTTCTATATAAACCTACAGACACAAACTACAGATGGTTCTGTTCACCTTTAACAGTGTTTCTATATAAACCTACAAACACAAACTACAGATGGTTCTGTTCACCTTTAACAGTGTTTCTATATAAACCTACAGACACAAACTACAGATGGTTCTGTTCACCTTTAACATTGTTTCTATATAAACCTACAGACACAAACTACAGATGGTTCTGTTCACCTTTAACAGTGTTTTTATATAAACCTAAGGACACAAACTACAGATGGTTCTGTTCACCTTTAACAGTGTTTCTATATAAACCTAAGGACACAAACTACAGATGGTTCTGTTCACCTTTAACAGTGTTTCTATATAAACCTACAGACACAAACTACAGATGGTTCTGTTCACCTTTAACAGGGTTTCTATATAAACCTACAGACACAAACTACATATGGTTATGTTCACCTTTAACAGTGTTTCTATATAGACCTACAGACACAAACTACAGATGGTTCTGTTCACCTTTAACAGTGTTTCTATATAAACCTACAGACACAAACTACAGATGGTTCTGTTCACCTTTAACAGTGTTTCTATATAAACCTACAGACACAAACTACAGATGGTTCTGTTCACCTTTAACAGTGTTTCTATATAAACCTACAGACACAAACTACAGATGGTTCTGTTCACCAGGGTTTAACAGTGTTTCCATATAGACCTACAGACACAAACTACAGATGGTTCTGTTCACCTTTAACAGTGTTTCTATATACACCTACAGACACAAACTACAGATGGTTCTGTTCACCTTTAACAGTGTTTCTATATAAACCTACAGACACAAACTACAGATGGTTCTGTTCACCTTTAACAGTGTTTCTATATAAACCTACAGACACAAACTACAGATGGTTCTGTTCACCTTTAACAGTGTTTCTATATAAACCTACAGACACAAACTATAGATGGTTCTGTTCAACCTTTGACAGTGTTTCTATATAAACCTACAGACACAAACTACAGATGGTTCTGTTCACCTTTAACAGTGTTTCTATATAAACCTACAGACACAAACTACAGATGGTTCTGTTCACCTTTAACAGGGTTTCTATATAAACCTACAGACACAAACTACATATGGTTATGTTCACCTTTAACAGTGTTTCTATATAGACCTACAGACACAAACTACAGATGGTTATGTTCACCTTTAACAGTGTTTCTATATAAACCTACAGACACAAACTACAGATGGTTCTGTTCACCTTTAACAGTGTTTCTATATAAACCTACAGACACAAACTACAGATGGTTCTGTTCACCTTTAACAGTGTTTCTATATAAACCTACAGACACAAACTACAGATGGTTCTGTTCACCTTTAACAGTGTTTCTATATAAACCTACAGACACAAACTACAGATGGTTCTGTTCACCTTTAACAGTGTTTCTATATAAACCTACAGACACAAACTACAGATGGTTCTGTTCACCTTTAACAGGGTTCCTATATAAACCTACAGACACAAACTACAGATGGTTCTGTTCACCTTTACCAGGGTTTCTATATAAACCTACAGACACAAACTACAGATGGTTCTGTTCACCTTTAACAGTGTTTCTATATAGACCTACAGACACAAACTACAGATGGTTCTGTTCACCTTTAACAGTGTTTCTATATAAACCTACAGACACAAAGTGCAGATGGTTCTGTTCACCTTTAACAGGGTTTCTATATAAACCTACAGACACAAACTACAGATGGTTCTGTTCACCTTTAACAGGGTTTCTATATAAACCTACAGACACAAACTACAGATGGTTCTGTTCACCTTTAACAGTGTTTCTATATAGACCTACAGACACAAACTACAGATGGTTCTGTTCACCTTTAACAGTGTTTCTATATAAACCTACAGACACAAACTACAGATGGTTCTGTTCACCTTTAACAGTGTTTCTATATAGACCTACAGACACAAACTACAGATGGTTCTGTTCACCTTTAACAGTGTTTCTATATAAACCTACAGACACAAAGTGCAGATGGTTCTGTTCACCTTTAACAGTGTTTCTATATAAACCTACAGACACAAACTACAGATGGTTCTGTTCACCTTTAACAGTGTTTCTATATAAACCTACAGACACAAACTACAGATGGTTCTGTTCACCTTTAACAGGGTTTCTATATAAACCTACAGACACAAACTACAGATGGTTCTGTTCACCTTTAACAGTGTTTCTATATAAACCTACAGACACAAACTACAGATGGTTCTGTTCACCAGGGTTTAACAGTGTTTCTATATGAACCTACAGACACAAACTACAGATGGTTCTGTTCACCAGGGTTTAACAGTGTTTCTATATAAACCTACAGACACAAACTACAGATGGTTCTGTTCACCTTTAACAGTGTTTCTATATAAACCTACAAACACAAACTACAGATGGTTCTGTTCACCTTTAACAGTGTTTCTATATAAACCTACAGACACAAACTACAGATGGTTCTTTTCGCCAGGGTTTAACAGTGTTTCTATATAAACCTACAGACACAAACTACAGATGGTTCTGTTCACCTTTAACAGTGTTTCTATATTAACCTACAGACACAAACTATAGATGGTTCTGTTCAACCTTTAACAGTGTTTCTATATAAACCTACAGACACAAACTACAGATGGTTCTGTTCACCTTTAACAGGGTTTCTATATAAACCTACAGACACAAACTACAGATGGTTCTGTTCACCTTTAACAGGGTTTCTATATAAACCTACAGACACAAACTACATATGGTTATGTTCACCTTTAACAGTGTTTCTATATAAACCTACAGACACAAACTACAGATGGTTCTGTTCACCTTTAAGAGTGTTTCTATATAAACCTACAGACTTAAACTACAGATGGTTCTGTTCACCTTTAACAGTGTTTCTATATAAACCTACAGACACAAACTACAGATGGTTCTGTTCACCTTTAACAGGGTTTCTATATTAACCTACAGACACAAACTACAGATGGTTGTGTTCACCAGGGTTTAACAGTGTTTCTATATAAACCTACAGACACAAACTACAGATGGTTCTGTTCACCTTTAAAAGGGTTTCTATATAAACCTACAGACACAAACTACATATGGTTATGTTCACCTTTAACAGTGTTTCTATATAAACCTACAGACACAAACTACAGATGGTTCTGTTCACCTTTAACAGTGTTTCTATATAGACCTACAGACACAAACTACAGATGGTTCTGTTCACCTTTAACAGTGTTTCTATATAAACCTACAGACACAAACTACAGATGGTTCTGTTCACCTTTAACAGGGTTTCTATATAAACCTACAGACACAAACTACAGATGGTTCTTTTCACCTTTAACAGTGTTTCTATATAAACCTACAGACACAACCTACAGATGATTCTGTTCACCTTTAACAGGGTTTCTATATAAACCTACAGACACAAACTACAGATGGTTCTTTTCACCTTTAACAGTGTTTCTATATAAACCTACAGACACAAACTACAGATGGTTCTGTTCACCTTTAACAGGGTTTCTATATAAACCTACAGACAAAACTACAGATGGTTCTGTTCACCTTTAACAGTGTTTCTATATAAACCTACAGACACAAACTACAGATGGTTCTGTTCACCTTTAACAGTGTTTCTATATAAACCTACAGACACAAACTACAGATGGTTCTGTTCACCTTTAACAGTGTTTCTATATAAACCTACAGACACAAACTACAGATGGTTCTGTTCACCTTTAACAGTGTTTCTATATAAACCTACAGACACAAACTACAGATGGTTCTGTTCACCAGGGTTTAACAGTGTTTCTATATAGAACTACAGACACAAACTACAGATGGTTCTGTTCACCTTTAACAGTGTTTCTATATACACCTACAGACACAAACTACAGATGGTTCTGTTCACCTTTAACAGTGTTTCTATATAAACCTACAGACACAAACTACAGATGGTTCTGTTCACCTTTAACAGTGTTTCTATATAAACCTACAGACACAAACTACAGATGGTTCTGTTCACCTTTAACAGTGTTTCTATATAAACCTACAGACACAAACTACAGATGGTTCTGTTCACCTTTAACAGTGTTTCTATATAAACCTACAGACACAAACTACAGATGGTTCTGTTCACCTTTAACAGTGTTTCTATATACACCTACAGACACAAACTACAGATGGTTCTGTTCACCTTTAACAGTGTTTCTATATAAACCTACAGACACAAACTACAGATGGTTCTGTTCACCTTTAACAGTGTTTCTATATAAACCTACAGACACAAACTACAGATGGTTCTGTTCACCTTTAACAGGGTTCCTATATAAACCTACAGACACAAACTACAGATGGTTCTGTTCACCTTTAACAGGGTTTCTATATAAACCTACAGACACAAACTAAAGATGGTTCTGTTCACCTTTAACAGTGTTTCTATATAGACCTACAGACACAAACTACAGATGGTTCTGTTCACCTTTAACAGTGTTTCTATATAAACCTACAGACACAAAGTGCAGATGGTTCTGTTCACCTTTAACAGGGTTTCTATATAAACCTACAGACACAAACTACAGATGGTTCTGTTCACCTTTAACAGTGTTTCTATATAAACCTACAGACACAAACTACAGATGGTTCTGTTCACCTTTAACAGTGTTTCTATATAAACCTACAGACATAAACTACAGATGGTTCTGTTCACCTTTAACAGTGTTTCTATATAAACCTACAGACACAAACTACAGATGGTTCTGTTCACCTTTAACAGTGTTTCTATATAAACCTACAGACACAAACTACAGATGGTTCTGTTCACCTTTAACAGTGTTTCTATATAAACCTACAGACACAAACTACAGATGGTTCTGTTCACCTTTAACAGTGTTTCTATATAGACCTACAGACACAAACTACAGATGGTTCTGTTCACCTTTAACAGTGTTTCTATATAAACCTACAGAGACAAACTACAGATGGTTCTGTTCACCTTTAACAGTGTTTCTATATAAACCTACAGACACAAACTACAGATGGTTCTTTTCGCCAGGGTTTAACAGTGTTTCTATATAAACCTACAGACACAAACTACAGATGGTTCTGTTCACCTTTAACAGTGTTTCTATATTAACCTACAGACACAAACTATAGATGGTTCTGTTCAACCTTTAACAGTGTTTCTATATAAACCTACAGACACAAACTACAGATGGTTCTGTTCACCTTTAACAGGGTTTCTATATAAACCTACAAACACAAACTACAGATGGTTCTGTTCACCTTTAACAGGGGTTCTATATAAACCTACAGACACAAACTACATATGGTTATGTTCACCTTTAACAGTGTTTCTATATAAACCTACAGACACAAACTACAGATGGTTCTGTTCACCTTTAAGAGTGTTTCTATATAAACCTACAGACTTAAACTACAGATGGTTCTGTTCACCTTTAACAGTGTTTCTATATAAACCTACAGACACAAACTACAGATGGTTCTGTTCACCTTTAACAGGGTTTCTATATTAACCTACAGACACAAACTACAGATGGTTGTGTTCACCAGGGTTTAACAGTGTTTCTATATAAACCTACAGACACAAACTACAGATGGTTCTGTTCACCTTTAAAAGGGTTTCTATATAAACCTACAGACACAAACTACATATGGTTATGTTCACCTTTAACAGTGTTTCTATATAAACCTACAGACACAAACTACAGATGGTTCTGTTCACCTTTAACAGTGTTTCTATATAGACCTATAGACACAAACTACAGATGGTTCTGTTCACCTTTAACAGTGTTTCTATATAAACCTACAGACACAAACTACAGATGGTTCTGTTCACCTTTAACAGGGTTTCTATATAAACCTACAGACACAAACTACAGATGGTTCTTTTCACCTTTAACAGTGTTTCTATATAAACCTACAGACACAACCTACAGATGATTCTGTTCACCTTTAACAGGGTTTCTATATAAACCTACAGACACAAACTACAGATGGTTCTTTTCACCTTTAACAGTGTTTCTATATAAACCTACAGACACAAACTACAGATGGTTCTGTTCACCTTTAACAGGGTTTCTATATAAACCTACAGACAAAACTACAGATGGTTCTGTTCACCTTTAACAGTGTTTCTATATAAACCTACAGACACAAACTACAGATGGTTCTGTTCACCTTTAACAGGGTTTCTATATAAACCTACAGACACAAACTACAGATGGTTCTGTTCACCTTTAACAGGGTTTCTATATAAACCTACAGACACAAACTACAGATGGTTCTGTTCACCTTTAACAGTGTTTCTATATAAACCTACAGACACAAAGTGCAGATGGTTCTGTTCACCTTTAACAGGGTTTCTATATAAACCTACAGACACAAACTACAGATGGTTCTGTTCACCTTTAACAGTGTTTCTATATAAACCTACAGACACAAACTACAGATGGTTCTGTTCACCTTTAACAGTGTTTCTATATAAACCTACAGACACAAACTACAGATGGTTCTGTTCACCTTTAACAGTGTTTCTATATAAACCTACAGACATAAACTACAGATGGTTCTGTTCACCTTTAACAGTGTTTCTATATAAACCTACAGACACAAACTACAGATGGTTCTGTTCACCTTTAACAGTGTTTCTATATAAACCTACAGACACAAACTACAGATGGTTCTGTTCACCTTTAACAGTGTTTCTATATAAACCTACAGACACAAACTACAGATGGTTCTGTTCACCTTTAACAGTGTTTCTATATAGACCTACAGACACAAACTACAGATGGTTCTGTTCACCTTTAACAGTGTTTCTATATAAACCTACAGAGACAAACTACAGATGGTTCTGTTCACCTTTAACAGTGTTTCTATATAAACCTACAGACACAAACTACAGATGGTTCTTTTCGCCAGGGTTTAACAGTGTTTCTACATAAACCTACAGACACAAACTACAGATGGTTCTGTTCACCTTTAACAGTGTTTCTATATTAACCTACAGACACAAACTATAGATGGTTCTGTTCAACCTTTAACAGTGTTTCTATATAAACCTACAGACACAAACTACAGATGGTTCTGTTCACCTTTAACAGGGTTTCTATATAAACCTACAAACACAAACTACAGATGGTTCTGTTCACCTTTAACAGGGGTTCTATATAAACCTACAGACACAAACTACATATGGTTATGTTCACCTTTAACAGTGTTTCTATATAAACCTACAGACACAAACTACAGATGGTTCTGTTCACCTTTAAGAGTGTTTCTATATAAACCTACAGACTTAAACTACAGATGGTTCTGTTCACCTTTAACAGTGTTTCTATATAAACCTACAGACACAAACTACAGATGGTTCTGTTCACCTTTAACAGGGTTTCTATATTAACCTACAGACACAAACTACAGATGGTTGTGTTCACCAGGGTTTAACAGTGTTTCTATATAAACCTACAGACACAAACTACAGATGGTTCTGTTCACCTTTAAAAGGGTTTCTATATAAACCTACAGACACAAACTACATATGGTTATGTTCACCTTTAACAGTGTTTCTATATAAACCTACAGACACAAACTACAGATGGTTCTGTTCACCTTTAACAGTGTTTCTATATAGACCTACAGACACAAACTACAGATGGTTCTGTTCACCTTTAACAGTGTTTCTATATAAACCTACAGACAAAAACTACAGATGGTTCTGTTCACCTTTAACAGGGTTTCTATATAAACCTACAGACACAAACTACAGATGGTTCTTTTCACCTTTAACAGTGTTTCTATATAAACCTACAGACACAACCTACAGATGATTCTGTTCACCTTTAACAGGGTTTCTATATAAGCCTACAGACACAAACTACAGATGGTTCTTTTCACCTTTAACAGTGTTTCTATATAAACCTACAGACACAAACTACAGATGGTTCTGTTCACCTTTAACAGGGTTTCTATATAAACCTACAGACAAAACTACAGATGGTTCTGTTCACCTTTAACAGTGTTTCTATATAAACCTACAGACACAAACTACAGATGGTTCTGTTCACCTTTAACAGGGTTTCTATATAAACCTACAGACACAAACTACAGATGGTTCTGTTCACCTTTAACAGGGTTTCTATATAAACCTACAGACACAAACTACAGATGGTTCTGTTCACCTTTAACAGTGTTTCTATATAAACCTACAGACACAAAGTGCAGATGGTTCTGTTCACCTTTAACAGGGTTTCTATATAAACCTACAGACACAAACTACAGATGGTTCTGTTCACCTTTAACAGTGTTTCTATATAAACCTACAGACACAAACTACAGATGGTTCTGTTCACCTTTAACAGGGTTTCTATATAAACCTACAGACACAAACTACAGATGGTTCTGTTCACCTTTAACAGTGTTTCTATATAAACCTACAGACACAAACTACAGATGGTTCTGTTCACCTTTAACAGTGTTTCTATATAAACCTACAGACACAAACTACAGATGGTTCTGTTCACCTTTAACAGTGTTTCTATATAAACCTACAGACACAAACTGCAGATGGTTCTTTTCGCCAGGGTTTAACAGTGTTTCTATATAAACCTACAGACACAAACTACAGATGGTTCTGTTCACCTTTAACAGTTTTTCTATATTAACCTACAGACACAAACTATAGATGGTTCTGTTCAACCTTTGACAGTGTTTCTATATAAACCTAGAGACACAAACTACAGATGGTTCTGTTCACCTTCAACAGTGTTTCTATATAAACCTACAGACACAAACTACAGATGGTTCTGTTCACCTTTAACAGTGTTTCTATATAAACCTACAGACACAAACTGCAGATGGTTCTTTTCGCCAGGGTTTAACAGTGTTTCTATATAAACCTACAGACACAAACTACAGATGGTTCTGTTCACCTTTAACAGTGTTTCTATATTAACCTACAGACACAAACTATAGATGGTTCTGTTCAACCTTTGACAGTGTTTCTATATAAACCTACAGACACAAACTACAGATGGTTCTGTTCACCTTTAACAGTGTTTCTATATAAACCTACAGACACAAACTACAGATGGTTCTGTTCACCTTTAACAGGGTTTCTATATAAACCTACAGACACAAACTACAGATGGTTCTGTTCACCTTTAACAGTGTTTCTATATAAACCTACAGACACAAACTACAGATGGTTCTGTTCACCAGGGTTTAACAGTGTTTCTATATGAACCTACAGACACAAACTACAGATGGTTCTGTTCACCAGGGTTTAACAGTGTTTCTATATAAACCTACAGACACAAACTACAGATGGTTCTGTTCACCTTTAACAGTGTTTCTATATAAACCTACAAACACAAACTACAGATGGTTCTGTTCACCTTTAACAGTGTTTCTATATAAACCTACAGACACAAACTACAGATGGTTCTGTTCACCTTTAACATTGTTTCTATATAAACCTACAGACACAAACTACAGATGGTTCTGTTCACCTTTAACAGTGTTTTTATATAAACCTAAGGACACAAACTACAGATGGTTCTGTTCACCTTTAACAGTGTTTCTATATAAACCTAAGGACACAAACTACAGATGGTTCTGTTCACCTTTAACAGTGTTTCTATATAAACCTACAGACACAAACTACAGATGGTTCTGTTCACCTTTAACAGGGTTTCTATATAAACCTACAGACACAAACTACATATGGTTATGTTCACCTTTAACAGTGTTTCTATATAGACCTACAGACACAAACTACAGATGGTTCTGTTCACCTTTAACAGTGTTTCTATATAAACCTACAGACACAAACTACAGATGGTTCTGTTCACCTTTAACAGTGTTTCTATATAAACCTACAGACACAAACTACAGATGGTTCTGTTCACATTTAACAGTGTTTCTATATAAACCTACAGACACAAACTACAGATGGTTCTGTTCACCTTTAACAGTGTTTCTATATAGACCTACAGACACAAACTACAGATGGTTCTGTTCACCTTTAACAGTGTTTCTATATAAACCTACAAACACAAACTACAGATGGTTCTGTTCACCTTTAACAGTGTTTCTATATAAACCTACAGACACAAACTACAGATGGTTCTGTTCACCTTTAACATTGTTTCTATATAAACCTACAGACACAAACTACAGATGGTTCTGTTCACCTTTAACAGTGTTTTTATATAAACCTAAGGACACAAACTACAGATGGTTCTGTTCACCTTTAACAGTGTTTCTATATAAACCTAAGGACACAAACTACAGATGGTTCTGTTCACCTTTAACAGTGTTTCTATATAAACCTACAGACACAAACTACAGATGGTTCTGTTCACCTTTAACAGGGTTTCTATATAAACCTACAGACACAAACTACATATGGTTATGTTCACCTTTAACAGTGTTTCTATATAGACCTACAGACACAAACTACAGATGGTTCTGTTCACCTTTAACAGTGTTTCTATATAAACCTACAGACACAAACTACAGATGGTTCTGTTCACCTTTAACAGTGTTTCTATATAAACCTACAGACACAAACTACAGATGGTTCTGTTCACATTTAACAGTGTTTCTATATAAACCTACAGACACAAACTACAGATGGTTCTGTTCACCAGGGTTTAACAGTGTTTCCATATAGACCTACAGACACAAACCACAGATGGTTCTGTTCACCTTTAACAGTGTTTCTATATACACCTACAGACACAAACTACAGATGGTTCTGTTCACCTTTAACAGTGTTTCTATATAAACCTACAGACACAAACTACAGATGGTTCTGTTCACCTTTAACAGTGTTTCTATATAAACCTACAGACACAAACTACAGATGGTTCTGTTCACCTTTAACAGTGTTTCTATATAAACCTACAGACACAAACTATAGATGGTTCTGTTCAACCTTTGACAGTGTTTCTATATAAACCTACAGACACAAACTACAGATGGTTCTGTTCACCTTTAACAGTGTTTCTATATAAACCTACAGACACAAACTACAGATGGTTCTGTTCACCTTTAACAGTGTTTCTATATAAACCTACAGACACAAACTACAGATGGTTCTGTTCACCTTTAACAGTGTTTCTATATAAACCTACAGACACAAACTACAGATGGTTCTGTTCACCTTTAACAGTGTTTCTATATAAACCTACAGACACAAACTACAGATGGTTCTGTTCACCAGGGTTTAACAGTGTTTCTATATAGACCTACAGACACAAACTACAGATGGTTCTGTTCACCTTTAACAGTGTTTCTATATAAACCTACAGACACAAACTACAGATGGTTCTGTTCACCTTTAACAGTGTTTCTATATAAACCTACAGACACAAACTACAGATGGTTCTGTTCACCTTTAACAGTGTTTCTATATAAACCTACAGACACAAACTACAGATGGTTCTGTTCACCTTTAACAGTGTTTCTATATAAACCTACAGACACAAACTACAGATGGTTCTGTTCACCTTTAACAGTGTTTCTATATAAACCTACAGACACAAACTACAGATGGTTCTGTTCACCTTTAACAGTGTTTCTATATAAACCTACAGACACAAACTACAGATGGTTCTGTTCACCTTTAACAGGGTTCCTATATAAACCTACAGACACAAACTACAGATGGTTCTGTTCACCTTTAACAGGGTTTCTATATAAACCTACAGACACAAACTACAGATGGTTCTGTTCACCTTTAACAGTGTTTCTATATAGACCTACAGACACAAACTACAGATGGTTCTGTTCACCTTTAACAGTGTTTCTATATAAACCTACAGACACAAAGTGCAGATGGTTCTGTTCACCTTTAACAGGGTTTCTATATAAACCTACAGACACAAACTACAGATGGTTCTGTTCACCTTTAACATTGTTTCTATATAAACCTACAGACACAAACTACAGATGGTTCTGTTCACCTTTAACAGTGTTTCTATATAGACCTACAGACACAAACTACAGATGGTTCTGTTCACCTTTAACAGTGTTTCTATATAAACCTACAGACACAAAGTGCAGATGGTTCTGTTCACCTTTAACAGTGTTTCTATATAAACCTACAGACACAAACTACAGATGGTTCTGTTCACCTTTAACAGTGTTTCTATATTAACCTACAGACACAAACTATAGATGGTTCTGTTCAACCTTTGACAGTGTTTCTATATAAACCTACAGACACAAACTACAGATGGTTCTGTTCACCTTTAACAGTGTTTCTATATAAACCTACAGACACAAACTACAGATGGTTCTGTTCACCAGGGTTTAACAGTGTTTCTATATAAACCTACAGACACAAACTACAGATGGTTCTGTTCACCTTTAACAGTGTTTCTATATAAACCTACAAACACAAACTACAGATGGTTCTGTTCACCTTTAACAGTGTTTCTATATAGACCTACAGACACAAACTACAGATGGTTCTGTTCACCTTTAACAGTGTTTCTATATAAACCTACAGACACAAACTACAGATGGTTCTGTTCACCTTTAACAGTGTTTCTATATAAACCTACAGACACAAACTACAGATGGTTCTTTTCGCCAGGGTTTAACAGTGTTTCTATATAAACCTACAGACACAAACTACAGATGGTTCTGTTCACCTTTAACAGTGTTTCTATATTAACCTACAGACACAAACTATAGATGGTTCTGTTCAACCTTTAACAGTGTTTCTATATAAACCTACAGACACAAACTACAGATGGTTCTGTTCACCTTTAACAGGGTTTCTATATAAACCTACAGACACAAACTACAGATGGTTCTGTTCACCTTTAACAGGGTTTCTATATAAACCTACAGACACAAACTACATATGGTTCTGTTCACCTTTAACAGTGTTTCTATATAAACCTACAGACACAAACTACAGATGGTTCTGTTCACCTTTAACAGGGTTTCTATATAAACCTACAGACACAAACTACAGATGGTTCTGTTCACCTTTAACAGTGTTTCTATATAAACCTACAGACACAAACTACAGATGGTTCTGTTCACCTTTAACAGTGTTTCTATATAAACCTACAGACACAAACTACAGATGGTTCTGTTCACCTTTAACAGTGTTTCTATATAAACCTACAGACACAAACTGCAGATGGTTCTTTTCGCCAGGGTTTAACAGTGTTTCTATATAAACCTACAGACACAAACTACAGATGGTTCTGTTCACCTTTAACAGTGTTTCTATATTAACCTACAGACACAAACTATAGATGGTTCTGTTCAACCTTTGACAGTGTTTCTATATAAACCTACAGACACAAACTACAGATGGTTCTGTTCACCTTTAACAGTGTTTCTATATAAACCTACAGACACAAACTACAGATGGTTCTGTTCACCTTTAACAGTGTTTCTATATAAACCTACAGACACAAACTGCAGATGGTTCTTTTCGCCAGGGTTTAACAGTGTTTCTATATAAACCTACAGACACAAACTACAGATGGTTCTGTTCACCTTTAACAGTGTTTCTATATTAACCTACAGACACAAACTATAGATGGTTCTGTTCAACCTTTGACAGTGTTTCTATATAAACCTACAGACACAAACTACAGATGGTTCTGTTCACCTTTAACAGTGTTTCTATATAAACCTACAGACACAAACTACAGATGGTTCTGTTCACCTTTAACAGGGTTTCTATATAAACCTACAGACACAAACTACAGATGGTTCTGTTCACCTTTAACAGTGTTTCTATATAAACCTACAGACACAAACTACAGATGGTTCTGTTCACCAGGGTTTAACAGTGTTTCTATATGAACCTACAGACACAAACTACAGATGGTTCTGTTCACCAGGGTTTAACAGTGTTTCTATATAAACCTACAGACACAAACTACAGATGGTTCTGTTCACCTTTAACAGTGTTTCTATATAAACCTACAAACACAAACTACAGATGGTTCTGTTCACCTTTAACAGTGTTTCTATATAAACCTACAGACACAAACTACAGATGGTTCTGTTCACCTTTAACATTGTTTCTATATAAACCTACAGACACAAACTACAGATGGTTCTGTTCACCTTTAACAGTGTTTCTATATAAACCTACAGACACAAACTACAGATGGTTCTGTTCACCTTTAACAGGGTTTCTATATAAACCTAAGGACACAAACTACAGATGGTTCTGTTCACCTTTAACAGTGTTTCTATATAAACCTACAGACACAAACTACAGATGGTTCTGTTCACCTTTAACAGGGTTTCTATATAAACCTACAGACACAAACTACATATGGTTATGTTCACCTTTAACAGTGTTTCTATATAGACCTACAGACACAAACTACAGATGGTTCTGTTCACCTTTAACAGTGTTTCTATATAAACCTACAGACACAAACTACAGATGGTTCTGTTCACCTTTAATAGTGTTTCTATATAAACCTACAGACACAAACTACAGATGGTTCTGTTCACCTTTAACAGTGTTTCTATATAAACCTACAGACACAAACTACAGATGGTTCTGTTCACCAGGGTTTAACAGTGTTTCCATATAGACCTACAGACACAAACTACAGATGGTTCTGTTCACCTTTAACAGTGTTTCTATATACACCTACAGACACAAACTACAGATGGTTCTGTTCACCTTTAACAGTGTTTCTATATAAACCTACAGACACAAACTACAGATGGTTCTGTTCACCTTTAACAGTGTTTCTATATAAACCTACAGACACAAACTACAGATGGTTCTGTTCACCTTTAACAGTGTTTCTATATAAACCTACAGACACAAACTATAGATGGTTCTGTTCAACCTTTGACAGTGTTTCTATATAAACCTACAGACACAAACTACAGATGGTTCTGTTCACCTTTAACAGTGTTTCTATATAAACCTACAGACACAAACTACAGATGGTTCTGTTCACCTTTAACAGGGTTTCTATATAAACCTACAGACACAAACTACATATGGTTATGTTCACCTTTAACAGTGTTTCTATATAGACCTACAGACACAAACTACAGATGGTTCTGTTCACCTTTAACAGTGTTTCTATATAAACCTACAGACACAAACTACAGATGGTTATGTTCACCTTTAACAGTGTTTCTATATAAACCTACAGACACAAACTACAGATGGTTCTGTTCACCTTTAACAGTGTTTCTATATAAACCTACAGACACAAACTACAGATGGTTCTGTTCACCTTTAACAGTGTTTCTATATAAACCTACAGACACAAACTACAGATGGTTCTGTTCACCAGGGTTTAACAGTGTTTCTATATAGACCTACAGACACAAACTACAGATGGTTCTGTTCACCTTTAACAGTGTTTCTATATACACCTACAGACACAAACTACAGATGGTTCTGTTCACCTTTAACAGTGTTTCTATATAAACCTACAGACACAAACTACAGATGGTTCTGTTCACCTTTAACAGTGTTTCTATATAAACCTACAGACACAAACTACAGATGGTTCTGTTCACCTTTAACAGTGTTTCTATATAAACCTACAGACACAAACTACAGATGGTTCTGTTCACCTTTAACAGTGTTTCTATATAAACCTACAGACACAAACTACAGATGGTTCTGTTCACCTTTAACAGTGTTTCTATATAAACCTACAGACACAAACTACAGATGGTTCTGTTCACCTTTAACAGTGTTTCTATATAAACCTACAGACACAAACTACAGATGGTTCTGTTCACCTTTAAGAGGGTTCCTATATAAACCTACAGACACAAACTACAGATGGTTCTGTTCACCTTTAACAGGGTTTCTATATAAACCTACAGACACAAACTACAGATGGTTCTGTTTACCTTTAACAGTGTTTCTATATAGACCTACAGACACAAACTACAGATGGTTCTGTTCACCTTTAAAAGTGTTTCTATATAAACCTACAGACACAAAGTGCAGATGGTTCTGTTCACCTTTAACAGGGTTTCTATATAAACCTACAGACACAAACTACAGATGGTTCTGTTCACCTTTAACAGGGTTTCTATATAAACCTACAGACACAAACTACAGATGGTTCTGTTCACCTTTAACAGTGTTTCTATATAGACCTACAGACACAAACTACAGATGGTTCTGTTCACCTTTAACAGTGTTTCTATATAAACCTACAGACACAAAGTGCAGATGGTTCTGTTCACCTTTAACAGTGTTTCTATATAAACCTACAGACACAAACTACAGATGGTTCTGTTCACCTTTAACAGTGTTTCTATATTAACCTACAGACACAAACTATAGATGGTTCTGTTCAACCTTTGACAGTGTTTCTATATAAACCTACAGACACAAACTACAGATGGTTCTGTTCACCTTTAACAGTGTTTCTATATAAACCTACAGACACAAACTACAGATGGTTCTGTTCACCTTTAACAGGGTTTCTATATAAACCTACAGACACAAACTACAGATGGTTCTGTTCACCTTTAACAGTGTTTCTATATAAACCTACAGACACAAACTACAGATGGTTCTGTTCACCTTTAACAGTGTTTCTATATAAACCTACAGACACAAACTACAGATGGTTCTGTTCACCTTTAACAGTGTTTCTATATAAACCTACAGACACAAACTACAGATGGTTCTGTTCACCAGGGTTTAACAGTGTTTCTATATAGACCTACAGACACAAACTACAGATGGTTCTGTTCACCTTTAACAGTGTTTCTATATACACCTACAGACACAAACTACAGATGGTTCTGTTCACCTTTAACAGTGTTTCTATATAAACCTACAGACACAAACTACAGATGGTTCTGTTCACCTTTAACAGTGTTTCTATATAAACCTACAGACACAAACTACAGATGGTTCTGTTCACCTTTAACAGTGTTTCTATATAAACCTACAGACACAAACTACAGATGGTTCTGTTCACCTTTAACAGTGTTTCTATATAAACCTACAGACACAAACTACAGATGGTTCTGTTCACCTTTAACAGTGTTTCTATATAAACCTACAGACACAAACTACAGATGGTTCTGTTCACCTTTAACAGTGTTTCTATATAAACCTACAGACACAAACTACAGATGGTTCTGTTCACCTTTAAGAGGGTTCCTATATAAACCTACAGACACAAACTACAGATGGTTCTGTTCACCTTTAACAGGGTTTCTATATAAACCTACAGACACAAACTACAGATGGTTCTGTTTACCTTTAACAGTGTTTCTATATAGACCTACAGACACAAACTACAGATGGTTCTGTTCACCTTTAAAAGTGTTTCTATATAAACCTACAGACACAAAGTGCAGATGGTTCTGTTCACCTTTAACAGGGTTTCTATATAAACCTACAGACACAAACTACAGATGGTTCTGTTCACCTTTAACAGGGTTTCTATATAAACCTACAGACACAAACTACAGATGGTTCTGTTCACCTTTAACAGTGTTTCTATATAGACCTACAGACACAAACTACAGATGGTTCTGTTCACCTTTAACAGTGTTTCTATATAAACCTACAGACACAAAGTGCAGATGGTTCTGTTCACCTTTAACAGTGTTTCTATATAAACCTACAGACACAAACTACAGATGGTTCTGTTCACCTTTAACAGTGTTTCTATATTAACCTACAGACACAAACTATAGATGGTTCTGTTCAACCTTTGACAGTGTTTCTATATAAACCTACAGACACAAACTACAGATGGTTCTGTTCACCTTTAACAGTGTTTCTATATAAACCTACAGACACAAACTACAGATGGTTCTGTTCACCTTTAACAGGGTTTCTATATAAACCTACAGACACAAACTACAGATGGTTCTGTTCACCTTTAACAGTGTTTCTATATAAACCTACAGACACAAACTACAGATGGTTCTGTTCACCTTTAACAGTGTTTCTATATAAACCTACAGACACAAAGTGCAGATGGTTCTGTTCACCTTTAACAGTGTTTCTATATAAACCTACAGACACAAACTACAGATGGTTCTGTTCACCTTTAACAGTGTTTCTATATTAACCTACAGACACAAACTATAGATGGTTCTGTTCAACCTTTGACAGTGTTTCTATATAAACCTACAGACACAAACTACAGATGGTTCTGTTCACCTTTAACAGTGTTTCTATATAAACCTACAGACACAAACTACAGATGGTTCTGTTCACCTTTAACAGGGTTTCTATATAAACCTACAGACACAAACTACAGATGGTTCTGTTCACCTTTAACAGTGTTTCTATATAAACCTACAGACAAAAACTACAGATGGTTCTGTTCACCAGGGTTTAACAGTGTTTCTATATGAACCTACAGACACAAACTACAGATGGTTCTGTTCACCAGGGTTTAACAGTGTTTCTATATAAACCTACAGACACAAACTACAGATGGTTCTGTTCACCTTTAACAGTGTTTCTATATAAACCTACAAACACAAACTACAGATGGTTCTGTTCACCTTTAACAGTGTTTCTATATAGACCTACAGACACAAACTACAGATGGTTCTGTTCACCTTTAACAGTGTTTCTATATAAACCTACAGACACAAACTACAGATGGTTCTGTTCACCTTTAACAGTGTTTCTATATAAACCTACAGACACAAACTACAGATGGTTCTTTTCGCCAGGGTTTAACAGTGTTTCTATATAAACCTACAGACACAAACTACAGATGGTTCTGTTCACCTTTAACAGTGTTTCTATATTAACCTACAGACACAAACTATAGATGGTTCTGTTCAACCTTTAACAGTGTTTCTATATAAACCTACAGACACAAACTACAGATGGTTCTGTTCACCTTTAACAGGGTTTCTATATAAACCTACAGACACAAACTACAGATGATTCTGTTCACCTTTAACAGGGTT
The DNA here is from genome assembly GCF_027942865.1 of Odontesthes bonariensis. NCBI lineage: Eukaryota > Metazoa > Chordata > Actinopteri > Atheriniformes > Atherinopsidae > Odontesthes > Odontesthes bonariensis. The sequence continues at coordinate 31,880,753 of NC_134528.1, read as the reverse complement.
TCTATATAAACCTACAGACACAAACTACATATGGTTATGTTCACCTTTAACAGTGTTTCTATATAAACCTACAGACACAAACTACAGATGGTTCTGTTCACCTTTAAGAGTGTTTCTATATAAACCTACAGACTTAAACTACAGATGGTTCTGTTCACCTTTAACAGTGTTTCTATATAAACCTACAGACACAAACTACAGATGGTTCTGTTCACCTTTAACAGGGTTTCTATATTAACCTACAGACACAAACTACAGATGGTTGTGTTCACCAGGGTTTAACAGTGTTTCTATATAAACCTACAGACACAAACTACAGATGGTTCTGTTCACCTTTAAAAGGGTTTCTATATAAACCTACAGACACAAACTACATATGGTTATGTTCACCTTTAACAGTGTTTCTATATAAACCTACAGACACAAACTACAGATGGTTCTGTTCACCTTTAACAGTGTTTCTATATAGACCTACAGACACAAACTACAGATGGTTCTGTTCACCTTTAACAGTGTTTCTATATAAACCTACAGACACAAACTACAGATGGTTCTGTTCACCTTTAACAGGGTTTCTATATAAACCTACAGACACAAACTACAGATGGTTCTTTTCACCTTTAACAGTGTTTCTATATAAACCTACAGACACAACCTACAGATGATTCTGTTCACCTTTAACAGGGTTTCTATATAAACCTACAGACACAAACTACAGATGGTTCTTTTCACCTTTAACAGTGTTTCTATATAAACCTACAGACACAAACTACAGATGGTTCTGTTCACCTTTAACAGGGTTTCTATATAAACCTACAGACAAAACTACAGATGGTTCTGTTCACCTTTAACAGTGTTTCTATATAGACCTACAGACACAAACTACAGATGGTTCTGTTCACCTTTAACAGGGTTTCTATATAAACCTACAGACACAAACTACAGATGGTTCTGTTCACCTTTAACAGGGTTTCTATATAAACCTACAGACACAAACTACAGATGGTTCTGTTCACCTTTAACAGTGTTTCTATATAAACCTACAGACACAAAGTGCAGATGGTTCTGTTCACCTTTAACAGGGTTTCTATATAAACCTACAGACACAAACTACAGATGGTTCTGTTCACCTTTAACAGTGTTTCTATATAAACCTACAGACACAAACTACAGATGGTTCTGTTCACCTTTAACAGGGTTTCTATATAAACCTACAGACACAAACTACAGATGGTTCTGTTCACCTTTAACAGTGTTTCTATATAAACCTACAGACACAAACTACAGATGGTTCTGTTCACCTTTAACAGTGTTTCTATATAAACCTACAGACACAAACTACAGATGGTTCTGTTCACCTTTAACAGTGTTTCTATATAAACCTACAGACACAAACTGCAGATGGTTCTTTTCGCCAGGGTTTAACAGTGTTTCTATATAAACCTACAGACACAAACTACAGATGGTTCTGTTCACCTTTAACAGTGTTTCTATATTAACCTACAGACACAAACTATAGATGGTTCTGTTCAACCTTTGACAGTGTTTCTATATAAACCTACAAACACAAACTACAGATGGTTCTGTTCACCTTTAACAGTGTTTCTATATAAACCTACAGACACAAACTACAGATGGTTCTGTTCACCTTTAACAGGGTTTCTATATAAACCTACAGACACAAACTACAGATGGTTCTGTTCACCTTTAACAGTGTTTCTATATAAACCTACAGACACAAACTACAGATGGTTCTGTTCACCAGGGTTTAACAGTGTTTCTATATGAACCTACAGACACAAACTACAGATGGTTCTGTTCACCAGGGTTTAACAGTGTTTCTATATAAACCTACAGACACAAACTACAGATGGTTCTGTTCACCTTTAACAGTGTTTCTATATAAACCTACAGACACAAACTACAGATGGTTCTGTTCACCTTTAACAGTGTTTCTATATTAACCTACAGACACAAACTATAGATGGTTCTGTTCAACCTTTGACAGTGTTTCTATATAAACCTACAGACACAAACTACAGATGGTTCTGTTCACCTTTAACAGTGTTTCTATATAAACCTACAGACACAAACTACAGATGGTTCTGTTCACCTTTAACAGGGTTTCTATATAAACCTACAGACACAAACTACAGATGGTTCTGTTCACCTTTAACAATGTTTCTATATAGACCTACAGACACAAACTACAGATGGTTCTGTTCACCTTTAACAGTGTTTCTATATAAACCTACAGACACAAAGTGCAGATGGTTCTGTTCACCTTTAACAGGGTTTCTATATAAACCTACAGACACAAACTACAGATGGTTCTGTTCACCTTTAACAGTGTTTCTATATAAACCTACAGACACAAACTACAGATGGTTCTGTTCACCTTTAACAGTGTTTCTATATAAACCTACAGACACAAACTACAGATGGTTCTGTTCACCTTTAACAGTGTTTCTATATAAACCTACAGACACAAACTACAGATGGTTCTGTTCACCTTTAACAGTGTTTCTATATAAACCTACAGACACAAACTACAGATGGTTCTGTTCACCTTTAACAGGGTTTCTATATAAACCTACAGACACAAACTACAGATGGTTTTTTTCGCCAGGGTTTAACAGTGTTTCTATATAAACCTACAGACACAAACTACAGATGGTTCTGTTCACCTTTAACAGTGTTTCTATATTAACCTACAGACACAAACTATAGATGGTTCTGTTCAACCTTTAACAGTGTTTCTATATAAACCTACAGACACAAACTACAGATGGTTCTGTTCACCTTTAACAGGGTTTCTATATAAACCTACAGACACAAACTACATATGGTTCTGTTCACCTTTAAGAGTGTTCCTATATAAACCTACAGACACAAACTACAGATGGTTCTGTTCACCTTTAAGAGTGTTCCTATATAAACCTACAGACACAAACTACAGATGGTTCTGTTCACCTTTAACAGTGTTTCTATATAAACCTACAGACACAAACTACAGATGGTTCTGTTCACCTTTAACAGGGTTTCTATATTAACCTACAGACACAAACTACAGATGGTTCTGTTCACCAGGGTTTAACAGTATTTCTATATAAACCTACAGACACAAACTACAGATGGTTCTGTTCAGCTTTAACAGTGTTTCTATATAAACCTACAGACACAAAGTGCAGATGGTTCTGTTCACCTTTAACAGTGTTTCTATATAAACCTACAGACACAAACTACAGATGGTTCTGTTCACCTTTAACAGTGTTTCTATATAAACCTACAGACACAAACTACAGATGGTTCTGTTCACCTTTAACAGTGTTTCTATATAAACCTACAGACACAAACTACAGATGGTTCTGTTCACCTTTAACAGTGTTTCTATATAAACCTACAGACACAAACTACAGATGGTTCTGTTCACCTTTAACAGTGTTTCTATATAAACCTACAGACACAAACTACAGATGGTTCTGTTCACCAGGGTTTAACAGTGTTTCTATATGAACCTACAGACACAAACTACAGATGGTTCTGTTCACCAGGGTTTAACAGTGTTTCTATATAAACCTACAGACACAAACTACAGATGGTTCTGTTCACCTTTAACAGTGTTTCTATATAAACCTACAAACACAAACTACAGATGGTTCTGTTCACCTTTAACAGTGTTTCTATATAAACCTACAGACACAAACTACAGATGGTTCTGTTCACCTTTAACATTGTTTCTATATAAACCTACAGACACAAACTACAGATGGTTCTGTTCACCTTTAACAGGGTTTCTATATAAACCTACAGACACAAACTACAGATGGTTCTGTTCACCTTTAACAGTGTTTTTATATAAACCTACAGACAAAAACTACAGATGGTTCTGTTCACCTTTAACAGTGTTTCTATATAAACCTACAGACACAAACTACAGATGGTTCTGTTCACCTTTAACAGTGTTTCTATATAAACCTACAGACACAAACTACAGATGGTTCTGTTCACCTTTAACAGTGTTTCTATATAAACCTACAGACACAAACTACAGATGGTTCTGTTCACCTTTAACAGTGTTTCTATATAAACCTACAAACACAAACTACAGATGGTTCTGTTCACCAGGGTTTAACAGTGTTTCTATATAAACCTACAGACACAAACTACAGATGGTTCTGTTCACCTTTAACAGTGTTTCTATATAAACCAACAGACACAACCTACAGATGGTTCTGTTCACCTTTAACAGTGTTTCTATATAAACCTACAGACACAAAATACATATGGTTATGTTCACCTTTAACAGTGTTTCTATATAAACCTACAGACACAAAGTGCAGATGGTTCTGTTCACCTTTAACAGTGTTTCTATATAAACCTACAGACACAAACTACAGATGGTTCTGTTCACCTTTAACAGTGTTTCTATATAAACCTACAGACACAAACTACAGATGGTTCTGTTCACCTTTAACAGTGTTTCTATATAAACCTACAGACACAAACTACAGATGGTTCTGTTCACCTTTAACAGTGTTTCTATATAAACCTACAGACACAAACTACAGATGGTTCTGTTCACCTTTAACAGTGTTTCTATATAAACCTACAGACACAAACTACAGATGGTTCTGTTCACCAGGGTTTAACAGTGTTTCTATATGAACCTACAGACACAAACTACAGATGGTTCTGTTCACCAGGGTTTAACAGTGTTTCTATATAAACCTACAGACACAAACTACAGATGGTTCTGTTCACCTTTAACAGTGTTTCTATATAAACCTACAGACACAAACTACAGATGGTTCTGTTCACCTTTAACAGTGTTTCTATATGAACCTACAGACACAAACTACAGATGGTTCTGTTCACCAGGGTTTAACAGGGTTTCTATATAAACCTACAGACACAAACTACAGATGGTTCTGTTCACCTTTAACATTGTTTCTATATAAACCTACAGACACAAACTGCAGATGGTTCTTTTCGCCAGGGTTTAACAGTGTTTCTATATAAACCTACAGACACAAACTACAGATGGTTCTGTTCACCTTTAACAGTGTTTCTATATAAACCAACAGACACAACCTACAGATGGTTCTGTTCACCTTTAACAGGGTTTCTATATAAACCTACAGACACAAGGTACAGATGGTTCTGTTCACCTTTAACAGTGTTTCTATATAAACCTACAGACATAAACTACAGATGGTTCTGTACACCTTTACGAGCGTTTCTATATAAACCTACAGAAATAAACTATAGATGGTTCTGTTCACCTTTAACAGTGTTTCTATATGAACCTACAGACACAAACTACAGATGGTTCTGTTCACCTTTAACAGGGTTTCTATATAAACCTACAGACACAAAATACATATGGTTATGTTCACCTTTAACAGTGTTTCTATATAAATCTACAGACACAAAGTGCAGATGGTTCTGTTCACCTTTAACAGTGTTTCTATATAAACCTACAGACACAAACTACAGATGGTTCTGTTCACCTTTAACAGTGTTTCTATATAAACCTACAGACACAAACTACAGATGGTTCTGTTCACCTTTAACAGTGTTTCTATATAAACCTACAGACACAAACTACAGATGGTTCTGTTCACCTTTAACAGTGTTTCTATATAAACCTACAGACACAAACTACAGATGGTTCTGTTCACCTTTAACAGTGTTTCTATATAAACCTACAGACACAAACTACAGATGGTTCTGTTCACCAGGGTTTAACAGTGTTTCTATATGAACCTACAGACACAAACTACAGATGGTTCTGTTCACCAGGGTTTAACAGTGTTTCTATATAAACCTACAGACACAAACTACAGATGGTTCTGTTCACCTTTAACAGTGTTTCTATATAAACCTACAAACACAAACTACAGATGGTTCTGTTCACCTTTAACAGTGTTTCTATATGAACCTACAGACACAAACTACAGATGGTTCTGTTCACCAGGGTTTAACAGGGTTTCTATATAAACCTACAGACACAAACTACAGATGGTTCTGTTCACCTTTAACATTGTTTCTATATAAACCTACAGACACAAACTGCAGATGGTTCTTTTCGCCAGGGTTTAACAGTGTTTCTATATGAACCTACAGACACAAACTACAGATGGTTCTGTTCACCTTTAACAGTGTTTCTATATAAACCTACAGACACAAACTACAGATGGTTCTGTTCACCTTTAACAGTGTTTCTATATAAACCTACAGACACAAACTACAGATGGTTCTGTTCACCTTTAACAGTGTTTCTATATAAACCTACAGACACAAACTACAGATGGTTCTGTTCACCTTTAAGAGGGTTCCTATATAAACCTACAGACACAAACTACAGATGGTTCTGTTCACCTTTAACAGGGTTTCTATATAAACCTACAGACACAAACTACAGATGGTTCTGTTTACCTTTAACAGTGTTTCTATATAGACCTACAGACACAAACTACAGATGGTTCTGTTCACCTTTAAAAGTGTTTCTATATAAACCTACAGACACAAAGTGCAGATGGTTCTGTTCACCTTTAACAGGGTTTCTATATAAACCTACAGACACAAACTACAGATGGTTCTGTTCACCTTTAACAGGGTTTCTATATAAACCTACAGACACAAACTACAGATGGTTCTGTTCACCTTTAACAGTGTTTCTATATAGACCTACAGACACAAACTACAGATGGTTCTGTTCACCTTTAACAGTGTTTCTATATAAACCTACAGACACAAAGTGCAGATGGTTCTGTTCACCTTTAACAGTGTTTCTATATAAACCTACAGACACAAACTACAGATGGTTCTGTTCACCTTTAACAGTGTTTCTATATTAACCTACAGACACAAACTATAGATGGTTCTGTTCAACCTTTGACAGTGTTTCTATATAAACCTACAGACACAAACTACAGATGGTTCTGTTCACCTTTAACAGTGTTTCTATATAAACCTACAGACACAAACTACAGATGGTTCTGTTCACCTTTAACAGGGTTTCTATATAAACCTACAGACACAAACTACAGATGGTTCTGTTCACCTTTAACAGTGTTTCTATATAAACCTACAGACACAAACTACAGATGGTTCTGTTCACCTTTAACAGTGTTTCTATATAAACCTACAGACACAAAGTGCAGATGGTTCTGTTCACCTTTAACAGTGTTTCTATATAAACCTACAGACACAAACTACAGATGGTTCTGTTCACCTTTAACAGTGTTTCTATATTAACCTACAGACACAAACTATAGATGGTTCTGTTCAACCTTTGACAGTGTTTCTATATAAACCTACAGACACAAACTACAGATGGTTCTGTTCACCTTTAACAGTGTTTCTATATAAACCTACAGACACAAACTACAGATGGTTCTGTTCACCTTTAACAGGGTTTCTATATAAACCTACAGACACAAACTACAGATGGTTCTGTTCACCTTTAACAGTGTTTCTATATAAACCTACAGACAAAAACTACAGATGGTTCTGTTCACCAGGGTTTAACAGTGTTTCTATATGAACCTACAGACACAAACTACAGATGGTTCTGTTCACCAGGGTTTAACAGTGTTTCTATATAAACCTACAGACACAAACTACAGATGGTTCTGTTCACCTTTAACAGTGTTTCTATATAAACCTACAAACACAAACTACAGATGGTTCTGTTCACCTTTAACAGTGTTTCTATATAGACCTACAGACACAAACTACAGATGGTTCTGTTCACCTTTAACAGTGTTTCTATATAAACCTACAGACACAAACTACAGATGGTTCTGTTCACCTTTAACAGTGTTTCTATATAAACCTACAGACACAAACTACAGATGGTTCTTTTCGCCAGGGTTTAACAGTGTTTCTATATAAACCTACAGACACAAACTACAGATGGTTCTGTTCACCTTTAACAGTGTTTCTATATTAACCTACAGACACAAACTATAGATGGTTCTGTTCAACCTTTAACAGTGTTTCTATATAAACCTACAGACACAAACTACAGATGGTTCTGTTCACCTTTAACAGGGTTTCTATATAAACCTACAGACACAAACTACAGATGATTCTGTTCACCTTTAACAGGGTTTCTATATAAACCTACAGACACAAACTACATATGGTTATGTTCACCTTTAACAGTGTTTCTATATAAACCTACAGACACAAACTACAGATGGTTCTGTTCACCTTTAAGAGTGTTTCTATATAAACCTACAGACTTAAACTACAGATGGTTCTGTTCACCTTTAACAGTGTTTCTATATAAACCTACAGACACAAACTACAGATGGTTCTGTTCACCTTTAACAGGGTTTCTATATTAACCTACAGACACAAACTACAGATGGTTGTGTTCACCAGGGTTTAACAGTGTTTCTATATAAACCTACAGACACAAACTACAGATGGTTCTGTTCACCTTTAAAAGGGTTTCTATATAAACCTACAGACACAAACTACATATGGTTATGTTCACCTTTAACAGTGTTTCTATATAAACCTACAGACACAAACTACAGATGGTTCTGTTCACCTTTAACAGTGTTTCTATATAGACCTACAGACACAAACTACAGATGGTTCTGTTCACCTTTAACAGTGTTTCTATATAAACCTACAGACACAAACTACAGATGGTTCTGTTCACCTTTAACAGGGTTTCTATATAAACCTACAGACACAAACTACAGATGGTTCTTTTCACCTTTAACAGTGTTTCTATATAAACCTACAGACACAACCTACAGATGATTCTGTTCACCTTTAACAGGGTTTCTATATAAACCTACAGACACAAACTACAGATGGTTCTTTTCACCTTTAACAGTGTTTCTATATAAACCTACAGACACAAACTACAGATGGTTCTGTTCACCTTTAACAGGGTTTCTATATAAACCTACAGACAAAACTACAGATGGTTCTGTTCACCTTTAACAGTGTTTCTATATAGACCTACAGACACAAACTACAGATGGTTCTGTTCACCTTTAACAGGGTTTCTATATAAACCTACAGACACAAACTACAGATGGTTCTGTTCACCTTTAACAGGGTTTCTATATAAACCTACAGACACAAACTACAGATGGTTCTGTTCACCTTTAACAGTGTTTCTATATAAACCTACAGACACAAAGTGCAGATGGTTCTGTTCACCTTTAACAGGGTTTCTATATAAACCTACAGACACAAACTACAGATGGTTCTGTTCACCTTTAACAGTGTTTCTATATAAACCTACAGACACAAACTACAGATGGTTCTGTTCACCTTTAACAGGGTTTCTATATAAACCTACAGACACAAACTACAGATGGTTCTGTTCACCTTTAACAGTGTTTCTATATAAACCTACAGACACAAACTACAGATGGTTCTGTTCACCTTTAACAGTGTTTCTATATAAACCTACAGACACAAACTACAGATGGTTCTGTTCACCTTTAACAGTGTTTCTATATAAACCTACAGACACAAACTGCAGATGGTTCTTTTCGCCAGGGTTTAACAGTGTTTCTATATAAACCTACAGACACAAACTACAGATGGTTCTGTTCACCTTTAACAGTGTTTCTATATTAACCTACAGACACAAACTATAGATGGTTCTGTTCAACCTTTGACAGTGTTTCTATATAAACCTACAAACACAAACTACAGATGGTTCTGTTCACCTTTAACAGTGTTTCTATATAAACCTACAGACACAAACTACAGATGGTTCTGTTCACCTTTAACAGGGTTTCTATATAAACCTACAGACACAAACTACAGATGGTTCTGTTCACCTTTAACAGTGTTTCTATATAAACCTACAGACACAAACTACAGATGGTTCTGTTCACCAGGGTTTAACAGTGTTTCTATATGAACCTACAGACACAAACTACAGATGGTTCTGTTCACCAGGGTTTAACAGTGTTTCTATATAAACCTACAGACACAAACTACAGATGGTTCTGTTCACCTTTAACAGTGTTTCTATATAAACCTACAGACACAAACTACAGATGGTTCTGTTCACCTTTAACAGTGTTTCTATATTAACCTACAGACACAAACTATAGATGGTTCTGTTCAACCTTTGACAGTGTTTCTATATAAACCTACAGACACAAACTACAGATGGTTCTGTTCACCTTTAACAGTGTTTCTATATAAACCTACAGACACAAACTACAGATGGTTCTGTTCACCTTTAACAGGGTTTCTATATAAACCTACAGACACAAACTACAGATGGTTCTGTTCACCTTTAACAATGTTTCTATATAGACCTACAGACACAAACTACAGATGGTTCTGTTCACCTTTAACAGTGTTTCTATATAAACCTACAGACACAAAGTGCAGATGGTTCTGTTCACCTTTAACAGGGTTTCTATATAAACCTACAGACACAAACTACAGATGGTTCTGTTCACCTTTAACAGTGTTTCTATATAAACCTACAGACACAAACTACAGATGGTTCTGTTCACCTTTAACAGTGTTTCTATATAAACCTACAGACACAAACTACAGATGGTTCTGTTCACCTTTAACAGTGTTTCTATATAAACCTACAGACACAAACTACAGATGGTTCTGTTCACCTTTAACAGTGTTTCTATATAAACCTACAGACACAAACTACAGATGGTTCTGTTCACCTTTAACAGGGTTTCTATATAAACCTACAGACACAAACTACAGATGGTTTTTTTCGCCAGGGTTTAACAGTGTTTCTATATAAACCTACAGACACAAACTACAGATGGTTCTGTTCACCTTTAACAGTGTTTCTATATTAACCTACAGACACAAACTATAGATGGTTCTGTTCAACCTTTAACAGTGTTTCTATATAAACCTACAGACACAAACTACAGATGGTTCTGTTCACCTTTAACAGGGTTTCTATATAAACCTACAGACACAAACTACATATGGTTCTGTTCACCTTTAAGAGTGTTCCTATATAAACCTACAGACACAAACTACAGATGGTTCTGTTCACCTTTAAGAGTGTTCCTATATAAACCTACAGACACAAACTACAGATGGTTCTGTTCACCTTTAACAGTGTTTCTATATAAACCTACAGACACAAACTACAGATGGTTCTGTTCACCTTTAACAGGGTTTCTATATTAACCTACAGACACAAACTACAGATGGTTCTGTTCACCAGGGTTTAACAGTATTTCTATATAAACCTACAGACACAAACTACAGATGGTTCTGTTCAGCTTTAACAGTGTTTCTATATAAACCTACAGACACAAAGTGCAGATGGTTCTGTTCACCTTTAACAGTGTTTCTATATAAACCTACAGACACAAACTACAGATGGTTCTGTTCACCTTTAACAGTGTTTCTATATAAACCTACAGACACAAACTACAGATGGTTCTGTTCACCTTTAACAGTGTTTCTATATAAACCTACAGACACAAACTACAGATGGTTCTGTTCACCTTTAACAGTGTTTCTATATAAACCTACAGACACAAACTACAGATGGTTCTGTTCACCTTTAACAGTGTTTCTATATAAACCTACAGACACAAACTACAGATGGTTCTGTTCACCAGGGTTTAACAGTGTTTCTATATGAACCTACAGACACAAACTACAGATGGTTCTGTTCACCAGGGTTTAACAGTGTTTCTATATAAACCTACAGACACAAACTACAGATGGTTCTGTTCACCTTTAACAGTGTTTCTATATAAACCTACAGACACAAAGTGCAGATGGTTCTGTTCACCTTTAACAGTGTTTCTATATAAACCTACAGACACAAACTACAGATGGTTCTGTTCACCTTTAACAGTGTTTCTATATAAACCTACAGACACAAACTACAGATGGTTCTGTTCACCTTTAACAGTGTTTCTATATAAACCTACAGACACAAACTACAGATGGTTCTGTTCACCTTTAACAGTGTTTCTATATAAACCTACAGACACAAACTACAGATGGTTCTGTTCACCTTTAACAGTGTTTCTATATAAACCTACAGACACAAACTACAGATGGTTCTGTTCACCAGGGTTTAACAGTGTTTCTATATGAACCTACAGACACAAACTACAGATGGTTCTGTTCACCAGGGTTTAACAGTGTTTCTATATAAACCTACAGACACAAACTACAGATGGTTCTGTTCAGCTTTAACAGTGTTTCTATATAAACCTACAGACACAAAGTGCAGATGGTTCTGTTCACCTTTAACAGTGTTTCTATATAAACCTACAGACACAAACTACAGATGGTTCTGTTCACCTTTAACAGTGTTTCTATATAAACCTACAGACACAAACTACAGATGGTTCTGTTCACCTTTAACAGTGTTTCTATATAAACCTACAGACACAAACTACAGATGGTTCTGTTCACCTTTAACAGTGTTTCTATATAAACCTACAGACACAAACTACAGATGGTTCTGTTCACCTTTAACAGTGTTTCTATATAAACCTACAGACACAAACTACAGATGGTTCTGTTCACCAGGGTTTAACAGTGTTTCTATATGAACCTACAGACACAAACTACAGATGGTTCTGTTCACCAGGGTTTAACAGTGTTTCTATATAAACCTACAGACACAAACTACAGATGGTTCTGTTCACCTTTAACAGTGTTTCTATATAAACCTACAAACACAAACTACAGATGGTTCTGTTCACCTTTAACAGTGTTTCTATATAAACCTACAGACACAAACTACAGATGGTTCTGTTCACCTTTAACATTGTTTCTATATAAACCTACAGACACAAACTACAGATGGTTCTGTTCACCTTTAACAGGGTTTCTATATAAACCTACAGACACAAACTACAGATGGTTCTGTTCACCTTTAACAGTGTTTTTATATAAACCTACAGACAAAAACTACAGATGGTTCTGTTCACCTTTAACAGTGTTTCTATATAAACCTACAGACACAAACTACAGATGGTTCTGTTCACCTTTAACAGTGTTTCTATATAAACCTACAGACACAAACTACAGATGGTTCTGTTCACCTTTAACAGTGTTTCTATATAAACCTACAGACACAAACTACAGATGGTTCTGTTCACCTTTAACAGTGTTTCTATATAAACCTACAAACACAAACTACAGATGGTTCTGTTCACCAGGGTTTAACAGTGTTTCTATATAAACCTACAGACACAAACTACAGATGGTTCTGTTCACCTTTAACAGTGTTTCTATATAAACCAACAGACACAACCTACAGATGGTTCTGTTCACCTTTAACAGGGTTTCTATATAAACCTACAGACACAAGGTACAGATGGTTCTGTTCACCTTTAACAGTGTTTCTATATAAACCTACAGACATAAACTACAGATGGTTCTGTACACCTTTACGAGCGTTTCTATATAAACCTACAGAAATAAACTATAGATGGTTCTGTTCACCTTTAACAGTGTTTCTATATGAACCTACAGACACAAACTACAGATGGTTCTGTTCACCTTTAACAGGGTTTCTATATAAACCTACAGACACAAAATACATATGGTTATGTTCACCTTTAACAGTGTTTCTATATAAACCTACAGACACAAAGTGCAGATGGTTCTGTTCACCTTTAACAGTGTTTCTATATAAACCTACAGACACAAACTACAGATGGTTCTGTTCACCTTTAACAGTGTTTCTATATAAACCTACAGACACAAACTACAGATGGTTCTGTTCACCTTTAACAGTGTTTCTATATAAACCTACAGACACAAACTACAGATGGTTCTGTTCACCTTTAACAGTGTTTCTATATAAACCTACAGACACAAACTACAGATGGTTCTGTTCACCTTTAACAGTGTTTCTATATAAACCTACAGACACAAACTACAGATGGTTCTGTTCACCAGGGTTTAACAGTGTTTCTATATGAACCTACAGACACAAACTACAGATGGTTCTGTTCACCAGGGTTTAACAGTGTTTCTATATAAACCTACAGACACAAACTACAGATGGTTCTGTTCACCTTTAACAGTGTTTCTATATAAACCTACAGACACAAACTACAGATGGTTCTGTTCACCTTTAACAGTGTTTCTATATGAACCTACAGACACAAACTACAGATGGTTCTGTTCACCAGGGTTTAACAGGGTTTCTATATAAACCTACAGACACAAACTACAGATGGTTCTGTTCACCTTTAACATTGTTTCTATATAAACCTACAGACACAAACTGCAGATGGTTCTTTTCGCCAGGGTTTAACAGTGTTTCTATATAAACCTACAGACACAAACTACAGATGGTTCTGTTCACCTTTAACAGTGTTTCTATATAAACCAACAGACACAACCTACAGATGGTTCTGTTCACCTTTAACAGGGTTTCTATATAAACCTACAGACACAAGGTACAGATGGTTCTGTTCACCTTTAACAGTGTTTCTATATAAACCTACAGACATAAACTACAGATGGTTCTGTACACCTTTACGAGCGTTTCTATATAAACCTACAGAAATAAACTATAGATGGTTCTGTTCACCTTTAACAGTGTTTCTATATGAACCTACAGACACAAACTACAGATGGTTCTGTTCACCTTTAACAGGGTTTCTATATAAACCTACAGACACAAAATACATATGGTTATGTTCACCTTTAACAGTGTTTCTATATAAATCTACAGACACAAAGTGCAGATGGTTCTGTTCACCTTTAACAGTGTTTCTATATAAACCTACAGACACAAACTACAGATGGTTCTGTTCACCTTTAACAGTGTTTCTATATAAACCTACAGACACAAACTACAGATGGTTCTGTTCACCTTTAACAGTGTTTCTATATAAACCTACAGACACAAACTACAGATGGTTCTGTTCACCTTTAACAGTGTTTCTATATAAACCTACAGACACAAACTACAGATGGTTCTGTTCACCTTTAACAGTGTTTCTATATAAACCTACAGACACAAACTACAGATGGTTCTGTTCACCAGGGTTTAACAGTGTTTCTATATGAACCTACAGACACAAACTACAGATGGTTCTGTTCACCAGGGTTTAACAGTGTTTCTATATAAACCTACAGACACAAACTACAGATGGTTCTGTTCACCTTTAACAGTGTTTCTATATAAACCTACAAACACAAACTACAGATGGTTCTGTTCACCTTTAACAGTGTTTCTATATGAACCTACAGACACAAACTACAGATGGTTCTGTTCACCAGGGTTTAACAGGGTTTCTATATAAACCTACAGACACAAACTACAGATGGTTCTGTTCACCTTTAACATTGTTTCTATATAAACCTACAGACACAAACTGCAGATGGTTCTTTTCGCCAGGGTTTAACAGTGTTTCTATATAAACCTACAGACACAAACTACAGATGGTTCTGTTCACCTTTAACAGTGTTTCTATATTAACCTACAGACACAAACTACAGATGGTTCTGTTCACCTTTAACAGGGTTTCTATATAAACCTACAGACACAAACTACAGATGGTTCTGTTCACCTTTAACAGTGTTTCTATATAAACCTACAGACACAAACTACAGATGGTTCTGTTCACCAGGGTTTAACAGTGTTTCTATATGAACCTACAGACACAAACTACAGATGGTTCTGTTCACCAGGGTTTAACAGTGTTTCTATATAAACCTACAGACACAAACTACAGATGGTTCTGTTCACCTTTAACAGTGTTTCTATATAAACCTACAAACACAAACTACAGATGGTTCTGTTCACCTTTAACAGTGTTTCTATATAAACCTACAGACACAAACTACAGATGGTTCTGTTCACCTTTAACATTGTTTCTATATAAACCTACAGACACAAACTACAGATGGTTCTGTTCACCTTTAACAGTGTTTCTATATAAACCTACAGACACAAACTACAGATGGTTCTGTTCACCAGGGTTTAACAGTATTTCTATATAAACCTACAGACACAAACTACAGATGGTTCTGTTCAGCTTTAACAGTGTTTCTATATAAACCTACAGACACAAACTACAGATGGTTCTGTTCACCTTTAACAGTGTTTCTATATAAACCTAAGGACACAAACTACAGATGGTTCTGTTCACCTTTAACAGTATTTCTATATAAACCTACAGACACAAACTACAGATGGTTCTGTTCACCTTTAACAGGGTTTCTATATAAACCTACAGACACAAACTACATATGGTTATGTTCACCTTTAACAGTGTTTCTATATACACCTACAGACACAAACTACAGATGGTTCTGTTCACCTTTAACAGTGTTTCTATATAAACCTACAGACACAAACTACAGATGGTTCTGTTCACCTTTAACAGTGTTTCTATATAAACCTAGAGACACAAACTACAGATGGTTCAGTTCACCTTTAACAGTGTTTCTATATAAACCTACAGACACAAACTACAGATGGTTCTGTTCACCAGGGTTTAACAGTGTTTCTATATAGACCTACAGACACAAACTACAGATGGTTCTGTTCACCTTTAACAGTGTTTCTATATAAACCTACAGACACAAACTACAGATGGTTCTGTTCACCTTTAACAGTGTTTCTATATAAACCTACAGACACAAACTACAGATGGTTCTTTTCGCCAGGGTTTAACAGTGTTTCTATATAAACC
Organism: Odontesthes bonariensis; assembly: GCF_027942865.1. Classification (NCBI taxonomy): domain Eukaryota; kingdom Metazoa; phylum Chordata; class Actinopteri; order Atheriniformes; family Atherinopsidae; genus Odontesthes; species Odontesthes bonariensis. The sequence goes on along the minus strand of NC_134528.1, from coordinate 31,864,077 downwards.
TACAGACACAAACTACAGATGGTTCTGTTCACCTTTAACAGTGTTTCTATATAAACCTACAGACACAAACTACAGATGGTTCTGTTCACCTTTAACAGGGTTTCTATATTAACCTACAGACACAAACTACAGATGGTTCTGTTCACCAGGGTTTAACAGTATTTCTATATAAACCTACAGACACAAACTACAGATGGTTCTGTTCAGCTTTAACAGTGTTTCTATATAAACCTACAGACACAAAGTGCAGATGGTTCTGTTCACCTTTAACAGTGTTTCTATATAAACCTACAGACACAAACTACAGATGGTTCTGTTCACCTTTAACAGTGTTTCTATATAAACCTACAGACACAAACTACAGATGGTTCTGTTCACCTTTAACAGTGTTTCTATATAAACCTACAGACACAAACTACAGATGGTTCTGTTCACCTTTAACAGTGTTTCTATATAAACCTACAGACACAAACTACAGATGGTTCTGTTCACCTTTAACAGTGTTTCTATATAAACCTACAGACACAAACTACAGATGGTTCTGTTCACCAGGGTTTAACAGTGTTTCTATATGAACCTACAGACACAAACTACAGATGGTTCTGTTCACCAGGGTTTAACAGTGTTTCTATATAAACCTACAGACACAAACTACAGATGGTTCTGTTCACCTTTAACAGTGTTTCTATATAAACCTACAAACACAAACTACAGATGGTTCTGTTCACCTTTAACAGTGTTTCTATATAAACCTACAGACACAAACTACAGATGGTTCTGTTCACCTTTAACATTGTTTCTATATAAACCTACAGACACAAACTACAGATGGTTCTGTTCACCTTTAACAGGGTTTCTATATAAACCTACAGACACAAACTACAGATGGTTCTGTTCACCTTTAACAGTGTTTTTATATAAACCTACAGACAAAAACTACAGATGGTTCTGTTCACCTTTAACAGTGTTTCTATATAAACCTACAGACACAAACTACAGATGGTTCTGTTCACCTTTAACAGTGTTTCTATATAAACCTACAGACACAAACTACAGATGGTTCTGTTCACCTTTAACAGTGTTTCTATATAAACCTACAGACACAAACTACAGATGGTTCTGTTCACCTTTAACAGTGTTTCTATATAAACCTACAAACACAAACTACAGATGGTTCTGTTCACCAGGGTTTAACAGTGTTTCTATATAAACCTACAGACACAAACTACAGATGGTTCTGTTCACCTTTAACAGTGTTTCTATATAAACCAACAGACACAACCTACAGATGGTTCTGTTCACCTTTAACAGGGTTTCTATATAAACCTACAGACACAAGGTACAGATGGTTCTGTTCACCTTTAACAGTGTTTCTATATAAACCTACAGACATAAACTACAGATGGTTCTGTACACCTTTACGAGCGTTTCTATATAAACCTACAGAAATAAACTATAGATGGTTCTGTTCACCTTTAACAGTGTTTCTATATGAACCTACAGACACAAACTACAGATGGTTCTGTTCACCTTTAACAGGGTTTCTATATAAACCTACAGACACAAAATACATATGGTTATGTTCACCTTTAACAGTGTTTCTATATAAACCTACAGACACAAAGTGCAGATGGTTCTGTTCACCTTTAACAGTGTTTCTATATAAACCTACAGACACAAACTACAGATGGTTCTGTTCACCTTTAACAGTGTTTCTATATAAACCTACAGACACAAACTACAGATGGTTCTGTTCACCTTTAACAGTGTTTCTATATAAACCTACAGACACAAACTACAGATGGTTCTGTTCACCTTTAACAGTGTTTCTATATAAACCTACAGACACAAACTACAGATGGTTCTGTTCACCTTTAACAGTGTTTCTATATAAACCTACAGACACAAACTACAGATGGTTCTGTTCACCAGGGTTTAACAGTGTTTCTATATGAACCTACAGACACAAACTACAGATGGTTCTGTTCACCAGGGTTTAACAGTGTTTCTATATAAACCTACAGACACAAACTACAGATGGTTCTGTTCACCTTTAACAGTGTTTCTATATAAACCTACAGACACAAACTACAGATGGTTCTGTTCACCTTTAACAGTGTTTCTATATGAACCTACAGACACAAACTACAGATGGTTCTGTTCACCAGGGTTTAACAGGGTTTCTATATAAACCTACAGACACAAACTACAGATGGTTCTGTTCACCTTTAACATTGTTTCTATATAAACCTACAGACACAAACTGCAGATGGTTCTTTTCGCCAGGGTTTAACAGTGTTTCTATATAAACCTACAGACACAAACTACAGATGGTTCTGTTCACCTTTAACAGTGTTTCTATATAAACCAACAGACACAACCTACAGATGGTTCTGTTCACCTTTAACAGGGTTTCTATATAAACCTACAGACACAAGGTACAGATGGTTCTGTTCACCTTTAACAGTGTTTCTATATAAACCTACAGACATAAACTACAGATGGTTCTGTACACCTTTACGAGCGTTTCTATATAAACCTACAGAAATAAACTATAGATGGTTCTGTTCACCTTTAACAGTGTTTCTATATGAACCTACAGACACAAACTACAGATGGTTCTGTTCACCTTTAACAGGGTTTCTATATAAACCTACAGACACAAAATACATATGGTTATGTTCACCTTTAACAGTGTTTCTATATAAATCTACAGACACAAAGTGCAGATGGTTCTGTTCACCTTTAACAGTGTTTCTATATAAACCTACAGACACAAACTACAGATGGTTCTGTTCACCTTTAACAGTGTTTCTATATAAACCTACAGACACAAACTACAGATGGTTCTGTTCACCTTTAACAGTGTTTCTATATAAACCTACAGACACAAACTACAGATGGTTCTGTTCACCTTTAACAGTGTTTCTATATAAACCTACAGACACAAACTACAGATGGTTCTGTTCACCTTTAACAGTGTTTCTATATAAACCTACAGACACAAACTACAGATGGTTCTGTTCACCAGGGTTTAACAGTGTTTCTATATGAACCTACAGACACAAACTACAGATGGTTCTGTTCACCAGGGTTTAACAGTGTTTCTATATAAACCTACAGACACAAACTACAGATGGTTCTGTTCACCTTTAACAGTGTTTCTATATAAACCTACAAACACAAACTACAGATGGTTCTGTTCACCTTTAACAGTGTTTCTATATGAACCTACAGACACAAACTACAGATGGTTCTGTTCACCAGGGTTTAACAGGGTTTCTATATAAACCTACAGACACAAACTACAGATGGTTCTGTTCACCTTTAACATTGTTTCTATATAAACCTACAGACACAAACTGCAGATGGTTCTTTTCGCCAGGGTTTAACAGTGTTTCTATATAAACCTACAGACACAAACTACAGATGGTTCTGTTCACCTTTAACAGTGTTTCTATATTAACCTACAGACACAAACTATAGATGGTTCTGTTCAACCTTTGACAGTGTTTCTATATAAACCTACAGACACAAACTACAGATGGTTCTGTTCACCTTTAACAGTGTTTCTATATAAACCTACAGACACAAACTACAGATGGTTCTGTTCACCTTTAACAGGGTTTCTATATAAACCTACAGACACAAACTACAGATGGTTCTGTTCACCTTTAACAGTGTTTCTATATAAACCTACAGACACAAACTACAGATGGTTCTGTTCACCAGGGTTTAACAGTGTTTCTATATGAACCTACAGACACAAACTACAGATGGTTCTGTTCACCAGGGTTTAACAGTGTTTCTATATAAACCTACAGACACAAACTACAGATGGTTCTGTTCACCTTTAACAGTGTTTCTATATAAACCTACAAACACAAACTACAGATGGTTCTGTTCACCTTTAACAGTGTTTCTATATAAACCTACAGACACAAACTACAGATGGTTCTGTTCACCTTTAACATTGTTTCTATATAAACCTACAGACACAAACTACAGATGGTTCTGTTCACCTTTAACAGTGTTTCTATATAAACCTACAGACACAAACTACAGATGGTTCTGTTCACCAGGGTTTAACAGTATTTCTATATAAACCTACAGACACAAACTACAGATGGTTCTGTTCAGCTTTAACAGTGTTTCTATATAAACCTACAGACACAAACTACAGATGGTTCTGTTCACCTTTAACAGTGTTTCTATATAAACCTAAGGACACAAACTACAGATGGTTCTGTTCACCTTTAACAGTATTTCTATATAAACCTACAGACACAAACTACAGATGGTTCTGTTCACCTTTAACAGGGTTTCTATATAAACCTACAGACACAAACTACATATGGTTATGTTCACCTTTAACAGTGTTTCTATATACACCTACAGACACAAACTACAGATGGTTCTGTTCACCTTTAACAGTGTTTCTATATAAACCTACAGACACAAACTACAGATGGTTCTGTTCACCTTTAACAGTGTTTCTATATAAACCTAGAGACACAAACTACAGATGGTTCAGTTCACCTTTAACAGTGTTTCTATATAAACCTACAGACACAAACTACAGATGGTTCTGTTCACCAGGGTTTAACAGTGTTTCTATATAGACCTACAGACACAAACTACAGATGGTTCTGTTCACCTTTAACAGTGTTTCTATATAAACCTACAGACACAAACTACAGATGGTTCTGTTCACCTTTAACAGTGTTTCTATATAAACCTAGAGACACAAACTACAGATGGTTCAGTTCACCTTTAACAGTGTTTCTATATAAACCTACAGACACAAACTACAGATGGTTCTGTTCACCAGGGTTTAACAGTGTTTCTATATAGACCTACAGACACAAACTACAGATGGTTCTGTTCACCTTTAACAGTGTTTCTATATAAACCTACAGACACAAACTACAGATGGTTCTGTTCACCTTTAACAGTGTTTCTATATAAACCTACAGACACAAACTACAGATGGTTCTTTTCGCCAGGGTTTAACAGTGTTTCTATATAAACCTACAGACACAAACTACAGATGGTTCTGTTCACCTTTAACAGTGTTTCTATATTAACCTACAGACACAAACTATAGATGATTCTTTTCGCCAGGGTTTAACCGTCTGTTCTCAGCTGAAATCAGAATAGAAAGCATAATACTTCAAATGTCCACAAGGGGGGTTGATAATAACTATACGGGGCCAGAACAGACCGTCTAATATCATGGGTTAATGTTCATCTGACAGTTTCTTTACCAAATAAAACCATTTTGGAAGGAGCAGATTATTTGTAATGTACTTGATATGATCTGACTGTATGTGCCATGCAGGAGAAAAATGAAAGGGACACACTGATTGTGAAAGGCAAGTTTAGGCTCCCCTGACCTGGATGTGTGTGAGTGATGGGGGCCTCTCCGACCTCCTCTCACTTCCATGGTGGATGCAGACACCAAATCTTTTCAAACAGAGTAGAGTTGTGTTTCAGTGCGGGAGGAGAGCCTTGTTTCACAGAAGCAATCAGCTTCTTTAGGCAGTTTCTCGATATTCTTTTGTCCTCGTTCACAGCTGCCATTTCCATGAGCGCGAGGTGTTTGGAGCAGCAGTGACGGACATTGGTGTGTTCACGCGCAACAAGGAAGTGGGTCTGGGTTTATTAACGTAACTTGACGTTGGATGGTTTTCACCTACTTTAAACAAACGTCAGTTTTAATAATGGCCATGTGTAAAACTAACTTTGGAATGAGAAGTAACACTGGGACTGTAAGCCGGCTGCCTGTCCACAGCTAACAGCAGCATCCGTCACCGCTCTATCAACTGGCATTTTACTGCGAAGGCTCCGGACGGATGTGGAGCCTGCTGACAGCATTAGCGCTGGGAGGAAGTGGGATGTGGCGAGGGTGTACTTATGTTGCCGTTGAAGACATGAAAATCACTGAATCCACGCTACACCGAGAGGGAAGCTTCGGCAGCGGACTGAGCGGGGACTGAGCGGGACTGAGCGGCGGACCGTCAGCGGGGACGCCGGTGTTGAGAATCTGTAGCCGCTACTGAAGCTTATGTTCCGGCTTCGTGAGGTGGACCATTCTCAGTTTCACCAACAACGTGTACGCGGAATTCTGCCTTTACGTAATGACAGTACATGAATCGTCACATTCTCGACCATTTATTTACTGTGTGCTGGACGAAGCTGTAGTAGTTTATTTTACAAATGTCATCGGCCCAGCAAAAAATAATAATGGAGTCCTCTGTAGCGCTCGGCAAACTGGAAGTGACCCCCGGCTCCGGCAATGGTGGGGTCAGTCCGAACCAGCGGCTCTCTGGCAGCCCCCAGGGTACAGAGAAGTCCGAGCAGCGGCCCCAGGAGCAGGGCTACCTGAACGGCTGTGTGCCGCTGTCACACCAGGTGGCGGGGCACAAGTTCGGAGTGGACAAAGTGGGTAAGCTAATGACTAATGTATCTGCCTCTCTGACAGCCAGCAGGTGTGTGTGTGTGTGTGTGTGTGTGTGTGTGTGTGTGTGTGTGTGTGTGTGTGCGCGCGCGCATCACGAGTTTCTTCCACCCAGCTGAGAGCTGAATATTCAGCAGCAGTCCCTGCCTCCACCGGCCCTGCTGGTTAGCAGTCAGCAGGTGCAGCCGGTTTGGACACCACAGAGGGCAAAGTGAGAAGAATGAAATGTTGAACCCAGCAGCTCTGAGCAGAGAGAAAGGCTCCCCGATGAAAGCCTTCCTCTCTGTTCTCACCCTGACTGCATCACTGATAAATACTGATACATGAGTTCACTTCCAAACTTGTTTTTTTCGAAAGGAAAGGAAATGTCAGAGTAAAGTCATGTTTTAGGGAAAAGGTTTGTTTCTTAATGACACGGGTCCTTTAAGATAAAACAGCAGTTTGGGATTTCTGTTGGCTGAACTCTTTCTTACTAAAGATGTTCAGATGGAATGAATATTATCGGGTTGAGTTGCATGTCGATCAAAGTTATTTTGTTGACCCATTAGCTTGACTTCCACTGAGCTGGACTCATTGTTAATGAGAGTCATTTCAAATGTGACTGGTAGCTGTTTTTCTACTCTGTGGTTGGATGGAGGGAATTCAGTCATTTCAGTCTCCTGTGCAGACCGTTGCTGTTGTTCATTATGAGTGTCTCATGTTTAAAGTTTGAGTTCAACTCAAGGAACTAGTTCTTTGCACAAATGCACAGCCACAGGGCAACAGTGGTACATTAGATAAAATACACAGCATTCCCCTCATTTTAATATCTGGATCGCTGACTCCACATCTTACATTCAGGACAGCTGACTCACAGGTCTGAATGCTTGTTTCTTTGGAAAAATCCAACATGGTTCTAAGGACGGTGAGTCAAGAGGAAAACACGTCATGCTGCTAACTGGACAAACAGGAATAGATGACGTCCTATGTGGTTTTAATTGTCCTCACGCTCTTATTAATTCCAAAAACAGTTTCTCATTTAAACGCCCACACAGACACACATATTTTGTTGCTCCCTCCTGATGTTTCAGAAACTATAACAATTGGGAGAATGTGGCATAAATACAGGAAGAACAGCAGGTCTGTCCCTACAAGCATTGGTAAAACCCATCAAAAAGTTCAACTATTGTAAATGTTACAAAAAGTGAAGAAAATGCTTAAATGTCCAACAGATGTTGAAACTTTGCAGCTCTGTTGGAATTCTTCTGAAGACGTTCCTGTGGTGGAAGGGTAGCGGCCTGCTCAGGGGCAATGCCCACTGAAGGTACTGAAGATCTCGGCTCAGGCAGTTGCCCCTTTAATCTGGTCCCATAACTGGCAGAAACTTGATGGATGGCTAGACGGTGGGAACAAATCATAGCCCTAAACTGGCCTGCACACGCTGAAAACCAATAAATAAAAGGCCATGTACAATGTAAGCAACAGCAGCCATCATTGATGGTTTAATTTGTAAGATTGTATGCAGTGGAAGTTGGCAAATTTATGAGCAGATGATAATACAAAAGAGGATAAGGATAAAGAGAGACGGTCACCTCAGGCACATGGAAAAAAATATTCAAATGGCAGCGAGGTCATTTAGTTGCCAAGTCGTTAAAACCAAGCTCTGAAGAATTGCTGGCTCATTTTGGTGTGCACCTGCAGAGCATATAGATTTATTTATACCCTAAAACCCAGTCAAGCCTGGTGTAAAGTGACCAGGTGATGTGGCTGGGACAACTTCTTTGGTTGAAACATAGATTTTAGAATCTTCACATTTCATTGACACTGGCACATTCTAATCCTGATCCACTGGTTCACAATTCAATTGTTTCCCAATATTAGAAGTAAGCCCTGAAAACATTTGACTTGTCTCAGGTCATGTTTGAGCTCACATAACAGCTGCTGCACAGTGGATTCTGGCCAGCAACTGTTATGTCTGTGTACAGCCAGAGTGTGAATATTGTTTTATCCATGCTGACAGTTTTTGTGATAAAAGTTTGAATAGAATAAAAGATGTTGGTATTCATCTGTCTGTACACAGCCAGAAAGTTAATTGGGGACATCCTGAGCTTACTAATGCCCCTTTTCCACCGCCAAGCTAGCCCTACTCTACTCGGTTCGATATAGCCCAACACTACACCACACGACACGGCACCAGTAACATTTCCTTTTCCACCCAAACTGTGGCCTGGAAGTGGGCGGAGTCGGCCCGTTCACCACTAACGTGACGTCGGTTTCAGGCGACTACAAAGTGTCACGCCGCGGTTAGTCAAAAGTAAACACAATGATGGAGTGTAATGTGTAATGCAGTTGACAATTATTATTGTTTAGTTAAACCAAGCTCTTTATTAAAAAAGACCGTACAAAAGTAAACAGCAGGAGTTGTCTCAGATACAGGCGTCGACACCAGGTTGGTGCCGGTGGAATGCAGATAGCAGCTGTTGCCTCAGCTGCAGATTGCGATGCCAGTGTCGGTTCTGAAGCCTGCGGGATTGGAGGATCTTCGCTGACGTCAGCAACCGAACACTCATCGGTTGCACAAACCGAGTCTTGAGGGGAAAAAAATAAAAATTGTGAACATACGAAACGCATACACGTAACCGCATAGGTGAGACACTGTGCTAGCCTTCCAAAACAGCGTTGTTTGCTAGCTCACTCAGAACAACTTATATGAGACACCTGTGTAACTTTTTACACAAGTTAAAGACTGAACATGTATTTGTTACGATATAAAACATGCATTTGTTAAGATATAAGCGTTGCACCAAGGGGATAAGAACAACTTACCATTTTCCATCGCCTCCAACAAAGACGTCGCCGAATCCACGCCGTTCTCCGGGCTGTGACCGTAAATGCCGTCCATTTGGTCAAACCACTTCCATGTCTTTCGGTTTGACCCACTCCGGCTGTTGTGGTCCTTTACCTGCCGGTAATCACTCTTCAGCTTCTTCAGCTTGTCTCGGTACTGCTGAGAATTCCGGTGATAGCCATGGTTAGCCATCAGCTTGGCTTCTCATTTCGTGTCGCTCTGTCCAGTTCCTTCTGTATGCGGTCCTCGGCCACAACACACAGAAAGGTCTGCACCTCGCTCACTGTCCATGGGTTGGCTGTCCTTCTCTGGTCTTCCATCTTCGCAATTCTGTTTACTCTCTGTTGCTCTCGCAGGTGTGTTATACATGGCGGGTGATTATTTAAAGCTCCCCGAGCTTCGTTGCGTGTATGACGTAATTTCACCTGACCAATCAGTGGACAGCACTGATCACGTGATGTTTTAGCACCGACTAGTACCGACTAGACCCACCTCTGAAGCAGGTACTTGCCGGGGCAAAAAATACCAGACCAACATCCTTTGATTTAAAGGGGAAGTTAGTTTCTTTTAAACCTGGACCTTATCTCTGGCATAAAATACTTTCATTTACTCACCGATAACAGTTTGGTGAAAGTCGGCTTCCTTCAGAAGATATTTAGATCACTGGAGATCCACGTACATCCATATAACAGAGAGAACAGGGCAGAGACAGTACAGTCTTTAAATAAGGCTTTATCTGTCTTTATTTCACCAATACTTTAAGACAACACGCCAGCTCTGAGCCAACAGCTCAATACTACGCGTTCATTCATTCATTCTTGTTAAAGTCGTCGTGTGTGAATATCCTCTTTCTGTCACCACTACACGTTGCTGTTGATTTTCTTTGATTTGATTTCACCAACATTGAAGTGATCTGTGATTTTCTTCCTGGAAGGTGATGGTTCTTCTTCCAGGTGTGAATCATGTGTTGGACACTTCTTAAGCCGGTGTGAGGAGTTTCAGCATTCTCTGAGGCCCATAACTGGAGCCTTCTGAAACAGAGGAACATCTTTTCCTTCAACATAGATGTTTAAGGAACGAGAAGCTGCTTCAGTTCCCACGCTCGCTCAAATTTTAAAGGAGCCATGGCATGAAAATAAATGGAGGCTTTTATATATTTTTATAGGCTTTAGTGGTCCCCTAATACTGTATCTGAGTTTTTTCCCCCAAAATTCTGCCTTGGTGCAGGATTACAGCCAGTCCCAAAAATTAGCTTTCCTTAGGCTCCTCAGAATGAGCTGTTTAGGGTCTGCAGCTTTAAATGCAAATTAGGAGGAGAAAGGCGGGGCAAAGATGCTAGCGACTAAAACTAGCGAAACCTGTTGAAATGAGCTTACTTTGACAATATGACGAACTAGTTAGTGAACAACTTTCCTAACACAGTCAAACATCAAGCAAGTGCTACACAAGACACAGCAAGACGACAAAAAAGGCGTCCGTGAAGGGGAAAACAGGAGTGAGGATTTTGACATTCTCAGCTGATTGCTCTGGTTTGCAAAGATGCACGTAGCGCGAGTCATTTCAATCAGGGGAAAGGCAGATATCGTGCGCGCCATAACACCAACAGCAGGACGGCTATCAAAACAACAAATAAGTACACAACACTCGCGTTACAGTAAATGAGGTGTCCACTCACGTACCTCATGCTATTTACCGTTACATTAGCGACAGTGACCGAGCTATTAGCTGAAGAGCTAACGACACAGACAGACTGACCGTTTTGACTCTGGAACCATGAATGAATCATTATCCTGATGAAATGCACTGAATTTGCGGATTCATTGTTCTTCAGGAAGCTTGAAGTAGGGGGTTTTGGTCTAAAATGAGCGAGCTAACCATCTCATGGGCATGCAAACACCTCCAACAGCCCAGTTGGCACAGATAAGAGCTTACTAACATGACACACGCAGACCTGATGCTATTAGCTGCATAGCTAACGATACAGACACTTTCTTGTGGTAACAAGCTATGTGACTATACTGTACATACAGGAAAGCAACACAATTACAGAGCGTTAAATTAATTACTTGTCCGAGGTCTGTAGTTGGGCCAAAGAGAGTTGGTACTGATCCAGGGTTCATTTTCAGACGTTCGGCAAGGCCAGCTCGGTATTGGCCCAAGTTCTGGAAACATTGGTCGGTGAAATGTTTGGCGCACACACAAATCTCTTCGGTTCTGTCGTCACTTTCCCAGAAAAAACAAAATCTGTCCACTGGCTCTTTAGAGGTTCTGATGCAGGAGCTCTAAACAGATTTTTTACATCCATGTACAGCGCAATGAGCTGGCCAAAGAGCTGTGAGCGAGAAAAGGCAGTTTTGGCATAGCCATATATGGGCTCTGGGGGGAAATAACCTCGACGTCATATGAGGCGCTACGTCACATGAGGCAGCTTTCCCGATCAGGCCATCTGCATGGTCACATTACCAAAGGCGGAGAATAATTTCCATTGCATGGTTTAGGTCTATCGTCATTTGTAGCCACTGGGGGACCGCAGGCAGGCTAGGGGAACACACTGCATGGCGTACGCCTAGCAGCTTTGTTGCGTGACACAACGAACGATTTTCGAAGTGTAGGCTAACAGTTTTGGTATTTGATGAAGGCGCAGGTGAATTCTGGTGCATGCCCTAGACTCGTGGTGTGAGCGGTATCAGAGTGAAGCGGCACGGAGCAATCGCTCTGGCCATTTGATTAAAAACTTGCTCCACGCTCCGACTATATTTTGCACGCTCCGCTTCTCACCCGCTTCTCGCTCCGCTCCGTTCACATGCTCTGACTGGAACATATTAATTCAATTCAATTCAGTTTATATATATATAGTGCCCAATCACAACAGATGTCATCTCTAGGCACTTCAATACAACAGTCCAATTCATTTTAATCATAATCCAATCAGATTCAATTAGTATATTTTAAAATTAATCTAATTCATTCATATAGAGCTAATTCAAAAGCAATTTCCTATCAAAGAAAACCAACAGATTACTCTGAAACTTCTCTTCAGTCCAATCTCCCGTCCTGAGCGTGCCTGAGGCGACTGTGGAGAGAAACGACTCCCTTTGAACAGGAAGAAACCTCTGGCAGAACCAGAACCAGGAAGGGTGGCCATCAGAACCAGAACCAGGAAGGGTGGCCATCAGAACCAGAACCAGGAAGGGTGGCCATCCGCCTCGACCAGCTGGGGTTTGAGAAGACAGAAAAGAGGGGACAACAAACACTGTAACACCATTCAAAGGATAGCTACCAGCATTTATTTAAATAAAATACATAAAATCTGAAGTTGACAATGCATCCTTGTTCATATTTCACCAAAACTCATTCCCTTCCAAATATCAAAACCAATCAGATAAACTCGAAAGTGCACTGTCGTAACATTGAAACAAACTATTCACTTTTCAATAGCTGAACACTATTCTAACACACTTTGTTAGATATACAGTATATAAATATCACTACAAATATTGAATTTAATTTTCTTGGATGAATGCTTTGTTTTGAACATTATTTTAAATAATTCAACAAAACTTTGATTTAAATTCTTCTTTTTGTTTGGCAGTCCACAGGTCTGGCCAGTCACTATTGATGTCTACAGAAAAACAATTCAAATTATGCAGGCATATCTCACACACCCACTCACAGTACTGTGATCACAATATTTATCAGCAGGACATACGCATCCCCCTCTTTACATTAACAATCTGGCAAAGTGAGGCTCCACTTCTATAAACTGGAGATGCATTTAACTGCCTTTGAATACTCTGACCTGGTGGTGGTAGCCTGGCTCCTTGTGTCTGCCCACACTGACTTGCCTGGTTGGGAGCTGCCAGGGCTGCTGGGGTCTGACTTGTGCTTCTTTACAAAGAAGTCTTTTCATTGTAAAGTGGGCTGGGATGAAAATCAAACCTACTAAGTCTAGAAGTATCTCAATAAGTAGAGGGAAATTAAGTGATAGAAAGTTTGTAATAGATGAAGAAAGCATTCCAATAATTAAGGAAAAGGCAGTAAAGAGCAGGTGGTACCAGGCAGACATGAATGATGGAGAGCAGGCAGTGCAGTTTCGGAAAGATGTTGCTGAGGGACTGGATAGAATAGATAAATCAGAGCTTCCAGGAAAGTTGAAGCTGTGGTGTCTGCAGTTTGGATTGTTTCCTAGGTTGATGTGGCCACTGGCTGTGTATGAGATTCCATTATCTGTTGTAGAGAAAATGGAAAGATTAGTTAGTTTTTATATTAGGAAGTGGCTAGGTGTAGAGCTGGGCGATATGACGATATATATCGTGAGGACGATAGAAACATGTCTATCGTGACCTTTCTCCTCTATTTTTTCTATCGTGATAAACTTTTTTTTTTCATCATTGTGCTGTCCTTGCAGTGCGTATGCTTGTGCACAGCTAGACAGCCAGCTAACAATTAAAAGTCCTTCAATAAACCACAAGGATTGACTTTTCCTGTATTTTAATGAAGTCCTCTTGTCTTCTTTCTCATTTGTTTTTTGTAAACTGAAAATAATTACAGACAGAAACACAACTGTTAAACACTATACAAGCAAAGCGTTGTATAACTAAGTTTCGATTAGCAACCGAGATCAATGAAAATGAAACGAGTTAGCATCTACTGAAAACTAGCAGAATACATTTCAAACAACATAACAAATTAAGTCTCCATAGCAGTACTTACAAGATAAATATTCTCCAAGGCAAAAGCGTCGGAAACACGTCAACAATATGTTTTAGCTGTCTGCTTTGCTCCTCTTTGCTCAACTGCACGTCGCAGCACCACAGACATAGCTATATATTAAAGAACAGAGCGCTCACACCAATGCGGTTTCTATAACCAAAAAAGGGAGCACTCACTCTGACGAGGTTTGACATAACCAAGGACCATAAACGGATCGAATTGACAACATATTGGATAGGCGTATTGATGAACGGATATAGAGAGGCTCACGGACTTTTGGAAGTTTGAAGGAAGGGTACCGGTAAGTCAGTCATGTTTACTTAATAATAGCACCGCCGAGTGCATGGTGTTCAATGATTCTACACTGCTTTGGTACTGATAACAAATCAAGTTGTTTACTGTCGCGGGTATTTTAGCACACGTGTGCTGGTTGTGAGTCGTGGCCGATGGACTGAAGCTAGCCTAGCCTTCTAGTAGCCGTGCAGAGTAGAACTACCAGGGAGGTTCTAGTGTTACGGCTATTTGCAGACCGGCTTTTAGAGTACCAAGAACTACTGTTTCCTCTGTTGTACTGACAGCGCAACCTTTCCTGACTGTCATCGCGAAAAACAGTAGGGTAAAGCCTGATCTGTTGGATAAATCTCTGCACGCGTCTTTGTTTTTTTTTTTTTTTTAAGTGCTTGTGGTGACCAAAGCCTGAACACTGAGCAGACGCACGTCAGTGTGAGAGAGAGAGATCTGCAGTTTTTGTTAAAGCAATGCAACGAGACACAGCAGACGCAGCAAAATGGACTCCATCCTCAAAGTTGTGAATGTCGAGCAGTGAATGTCGAGTAAAAGAGCATGTATTCACAAAGCTGTTTATTTACTCTTATGGCCCCGAGTTGCGCTGTGTTGTTCCCGGTTCGGGGTTGCGACTCCCACATTGGAAAACGAGATGACTAGTTAAAATAGGCGATGGTGGATTTTTTTCGACCCTGTCCGTAAAAATAACGGACTATGAAAAAGTCTAATGCAACCTCTGTTGTGGTATATCGTGATATGTATCGCTATCGTGATATAAAGTAATCCATATCGTGATATACTTTTTTCCCATATCGCCCAGCCCTAGCTAGGTGTTCCTAGATGCTTAAGTACTGTGGCACTGTATGGGAAAGGCATACTCCAGCTCCCAGTATCTAGTCTAGTAGAGGAGTTTAAATGTACTAAAGTTAGGACAGAGCTCCTGTTAGCTGGGAGTAAAGATGTGGTAGTCATTAAGGTGGTTCCAAACCCAACTAAGGGGAGGAAGTGGAAACCAAGAATGGCAGCTCAGGGGGCAGAAGCAACTCTTAGACATGCAGAGATTGTGGGTAATGTGCAAATAGGCCGGGGAGGCTTGGGGCTTGGCCCAGGCAAACCAGTGTGGAGTAGAGCAGGTCCCAAGGAGAAGAGAAAGCTAGTTGTTGAGCAGGTTCGTAGACAGGAGGAAATGCAAAGGCAGTGGCTCAGGCTAAGCAGGGACGGTGGTTGAATTGGGAAGGTGTAGAGAAGAAAAAGCTTAGTTGGAAAGAGCTGTGGAGTATGGAGGAAAGGAGTATTAGATTTTTGATAGGGGCAACATATGATGTATTGCCAACTCCCCAGAACCTAAAACTCTGGGTAAATGGAGACCCGTTATGTTCGTTATGTTCAGGTACTGCAACTCTAAGGCATATTTTGTCAGGTTGTAAGGTTAGTCTGTCACAAGGCCGGTATACATGGCGACATGACCAAGTATTAAGAAGCTTAGCTGCAGGTATTGAAGATAAACGAAGGCAGGTAAACTTAGGAGGGTCCAAGGTGAAGCGAGTGGCAATTCAGTTTGTTCAAGAGGGGGAGAAAGTTAATAAGACGATAAGGAGGCACGGCAGATTGGAGGATGCTTGTGATTGGGAGATGCAGGTAGATTTAGGAAATAAGCTTGTTGTTCCCCAGGAGATAGCCTCTACAAATTTAAGGCCTGATATAGTTTTGTAGTCTAGGAGTAGAATGAGAGTCTATTTCATAGAGCTGACTGTTCCTTGGGAGGAATTAATAGTAGAAGCATATGAAAGGAAAAAGCTTAGATATGTGGAGTTGGGGGCAGAAGCAGAGCAGCGAGGATGGAAAGTTAGGATATGTCCAGTGGAAGTAGGATGTAGAGGATTTGTTGCAAAGTCTGTTGTCTCATTGTTGAGGGAGCTGGGTGTAAGTGGACAGAATGTGAGGAAAATAGTGAAAGAGCTGTCAGATAAAGCAGTAAAATCCAGTCAGTGGATTTGGATAAGAAGAAGCAATAGCAGCTGGGGGCCCAGCAGGGGGAGCACTTAGGGTAAACAGACTCTTGGAAGAAGCAAAGAAGAAATTCAAGATATTTAAGTGGAGGGTTTGGCCCATGTGATCCTTTTGAAATCAGGCGGCCATTTTGGGTGAGTTGGCTTTGAGTGAGTTGTATGGCTTAGTTTTTTCTGGCATTTTTGCTGATTATAGGACTGTTGAATCTGCTGGTGTGTCTTGTCCTGCCTCCACCTCTGGCACCCTCTATACTTTCATTACCCCCTACCCGAACCAGGGTTTGAATCCCATTCCCGCTTATCTTGCCTCTTTTATTTCTGTTAGGGTCACCCAAGGAAAACAGATCCTAGATGAGGGACCAGACCAAGAACAGCTCAAAAGACCCCCTATGATGAAAAAGATTTTTGGACAACGTGTTCCTTTGCCGGAACGGGGGCCAGGCCCAGCAGCGAGCACCTGGCCGCATCCATCGGTGTATGAATGTGTGTGAATGCGTAGGAAGCACGTAGTTATACACAGACTAAGACGTACTGTAGGAGTGAATGAGGAATTTAGTGTTAGAAGCGCTCTTACCGTGACGTGTCAAGAGCGTGCATATTGGGCTCGGTCGGGCACTGCCCGAAGACATGACATGGGTCTCGTCACGGACTGTTTATAACGAACACCATGTTCAGGCATAAGGGTGTCCATATGTGCACTTGGTACCAGGACACCCTAGGCAGCAGTTCGACCATCACTTTGTGGTTGTATCGTCGGACTTGCGGCCGTATGTCGTGGACACTCGGGCGGAACTGTTAACTGATCACCACCTGTTGGAGAATTGGCTACGCTGGTGAGGTAAGATCAGACCTGGCAGGCCCAAACGTATTGTGAGGGTTTGCTGGGAATGTCTTCCGGAATCCCCTCTCAGAAGGAGCTTTAACTCCCACCTCCGGCAGTGCTTCAATCATGTCCCGGGGGAGGTGGGGGACATTGAGCCCGAATGGGCCATGTTCCGTGCCTCCATTGTTGAGGCGGCCGACCGGAGCTGTGGCCGTAAGGTGGTCGGTGCCTGTCGTGGCGGCAACCCTCGAACCCTCTGGTGGACCCCAGTGGTGAGGGAAGCCGTCAAGGTGAAGAAGGAGTCCTATCGGGCCTTTTTGGCCAGTGGGACTCTGGAAGCAGCTGATGGGTACCGACAGGCCAAGCGGAACGCGGCCTCGGCGGTTGCTGAGGCAAAAACTCGGGCTTGGGAGGAGTTCGGAGAGGCCATGGAGAACGACTTCCGGACGGCCTCGAGGAGATTCTGGTCCACCATCCGGCGGCTCAGGGGGGGAAAGCGGTGCACCGTCAACACCGTGTATGGTGAGGGCGGGGCTCTGCTGACCTCAACTAGACGTTGTGAGTCGGTGGGGGGAAAACTCGGATTCAGGAGGTGCAGTGTGGTTTTCGTCCTGACTGTGGAACAGTGGACCAGCTCTATACCCTCCGCAGGATCCTGGAGGGTGCATGGGAGTTCGCCCAACCGGTCTACATGTGTTTTGTGGACTTGGAGAAGGCGTTCGACCGTGTCCCTCGGGGACTCTTGTGGGGGGTTCTCCGGGAGTATGGAGTGCCGGACCCCTTGATATTGGCTGTTCGGTCTCTGTATGACCGGTGTCAGAGTTTGGTCCGCATTGCCGGCAGTAAGTCGGACATGTTTCCTGTGAGGGTTGGACTCCGTCAGGGCTGCCCTTTGTCACCGATTCTGTTCATAATTTTTATGGACAGAATTTCTAGGCGCAGCCAGGGCGTTGAGGGGGTCCGGTTTAGCGACCTCAGAATCGGGTCTCTGCTTTTTGCGGACGATTTGGTTCTGTTGGCGTCGTCAGGCCGTGACCTTCAGCTCTCACTGGAGCG
This sequence comes from Odontesthes bonariensis, assembly GCF_027942865.1. Classification (NCBI taxonomy): domain Eukaryota; kingdom Metazoa; phylum Chordata; class Actinopteri; order Atheriniformes; family Atherinopsidae; genus Odontesthes; species Odontesthes bonariensis. The sequence goes on along the minus strand of NC_134528.1, from coordinate 31,845,904 downwards.
GTTTGCAGCCGAGTGTGAAACGGCTGGGATGACCATCAGCACCTCCAAGTCTGAGACCATGGTCTTCGGCCGGAAAAGGGTGGAATGCTCTCTCCGGGTCGGGAATGAGATCCTTCCCCAAGTGGAGGAGTTCAAGTATCTCGGGGTCTTGTTCACGAGTGAGGGACGAATGGAGCAGGAGATTGACAGACGGATCGGTGCGGCGTCTGCAGTGATGCGGGCTCTGCACCGGCCCGTCGTGGTGAAGAAGGAGCTGAGCCAGAAGGCGAAGCTCTCGATTTACCGGTCAGTCTATGTTCCTACCCTCACCTATGGTCACGAGCTGTGGGTAGTGACCGAAAGAACGAGATCGCGAATACAAGCGGCCGAAATGAGTTTCCTCCGTAGGGTGTCTGGGCTCTCCCTTAGAGATAGGGTGAGAAGCTCGGTCATCCGGGAGGGGCTCGGAGTAGAACCGCTGCTCCTCCGCATCCAGAGGAGTCAGATGAGGTGGCTCGGGCATCTGGTTAGGATGCCTCCTGGGGCATCTGGTTAGGATGCCTCCTGGGGCATCTGGTTAGGATGCCTCCTGGGGCATCTGGTTAGGATGCCTCCTGGGGCATCTGGTTAGGATGCCTCCTGGGGCATCTGGTTAGGATGCCTCCTGGGGCATCTGGTTAGGATGCCTCCTGGGGCATCTGGTTAGGATGCCTCCTGGACGCCTCCCCGGTGAGGTGTTCCGGGCCCGTCCCACTGGGAGGAGGCCCCGGGGGAGACCCAGGACACGTTGGAGAGACTATGTTTCTCGGCTGGCCTGGGAACGCCTCGCGGTCCCGACCAGAAGAGCTGGAGGAAGTGGCCGGGGACAGGGACGTCTGGGTTTCTCTGCTCAGGCTGCTGCCCCCGCGACCCGACCCCCGGAGCAGCGGAAGATAATGGATGGATGGATGGATGCTTGTTAACAAATTCCATGTTTTTTTTAAATTTATTTTTATTTAGCTGCTGATCCACCAGCAGTTGTTGGATTGGGATGTGTTTTTCTGTCTAGAGAAGTAACAAATAGACTATGTGCAGAGAAGAAAATGTGCAAAGAGTCAGATTAATTTTATAATATCAGTTATTATGGCAAGTGGGCAAACTAATTGTCCTGACACATACTTCAGGCCTCACCACTCCTGGGACATAAAGTACATGTTTTTGGCTTTGCAGTGTGTAAAATATATCTGATAGTATCTTCACCTTACTCTTCTACCATGGAGATATGAAAGTGCAGTGTTTCCACAGGACGTGTTGACAAAGCAACCAATGAGTTCAGGACTGAGCTGGATCCAGCGCTGTGCTCTGCCAGCTCAACGGTGTCAGCTCACTGTGCATGAAAGCTGCATGTAGTTAATGTTTCACCCACAATAAACTACTGTCCCATAGTTGTAATCATAAATCATTAGTTAATCTGGTACACAGAGTTTTCACACAATGGTTTATTTGTCAGTCCAACTGAATGCTGGACATTTTTGAAGATTAATCACAAGACAACTCATGTTTGTGCATGATGTACAAGGGTTAGGGTGCTGGGTGCTGCCCTGTGCCTCATGGCTAAGATTTGTTTTTTTTCTTTAATGCTTCATGTTATTAATGAAGGTTCTCACAAAAAAAAATATATATATATATATATATATATATTTGGAGCTTGTTTCTTGCTTGAAATTTGAATTGAGGTTTTTATGTTGTTTTTTCTGAATCATTGTGTTAAAGTGCTCTTGTGAACCAAGCCCCTGAACCTGACGATCAGGTGATACCTACTCTGAAGCTCGATCAGGATGAGCCTCAGTGTTCTACAGAGTGCCCTTACACTTTCAATCCAACCGATAGAAACAATCGGATTAACTGAGACAAACTGAAATAGTCTTTGAAAACTGCCAGTGAGCATTTGATCCTTTTTGTCCCAGCTGCCCATCATTACTGAACAGTCCTAAACAAAAAAGATACAGAAGTGTTGAAGGTGTGGCACAAGCTGAACAAGATTTCCCTGCTCATTCTGTAACTGCTGTGATGACTAAAGTGCTAAAGTACTCTTTTTCTGTGCCTGTTAATGATTGATCAGTACCAAGTCCAAGCCCCACACTACTGGCAAATACAATGCAAATTTCCCAAGTGCTTCCTTGTGTTACCCAAAGAAAATACAAATAAAACAGATATTCTGTTACAAATTGTATAATGATTAAGTAATAGGTGCTTTATTTTCTGGATTACATTTTGCAGACCTGCCAGTGTGTAAGCATTTTTGTTTGGCAAGCATACACTTTGAGTTAAAAGGATTCAAAGGCATTATTGTCAAATGTGTAGTAAAAAAAAACAAAGAAACGAGTAAAGACATTTTCCTTTCATACATATAATAGACATTGAGTAGAATGGAATAGAAACATTTCAGGAGCATTACAAAAAATGTAAGGGGCACTCATTATGTACAGACCATAAGAGCTTGAGTAAGGGCAACTGGGAAGGTGATACCTGAGACCACCTCGTCTCTTCGAATTTTTTTTTCTCCAAAAACTGGAAGGTGGTCTCAGGTATCACCTTCCCTCACCTACAGAGCAGCATGGTCTCTCCTCCCCAGGCAGGTTCCCAATCATTCCCACCTTGGATGCTGTGGCCAGAACTCGCCCTTTCAGACAGGTCGACAGTTCAGAGGTGATAATGACTCCAACAACATGCTCATTGGTCGGGGGGCTCAGTGACACATGTGACTGGAACGACCCTCTCTGCTTATCAGCTGATCCTCCCCACCTTCTAGTTCAGAACTGAAGAAGCCTTTCAGATGAGAGCTGAAACGTCTTGAAGATCCAAGAACAAGTCCAGTTGCCCTTATTCAAGCTCTTATGGTTACTACGACCTGGATGACTGAGAATCTAAACCATTATGTACAGATGCAGCAGAAGTAATCGGGGGGGCAGCAAAATAATATGTTAAATAATAAAAAATATATATTTAACTTAAAACTCTGCTCTGAATAAATTAAAGGATCTTCACAGGAGCATCCTCCTTGGTGCCATCTCTTGGAAGATTTTTATTACTTCACTGTGATTTATTTCAATGTCTTGCTCAATGGCAAGCAGGAGAAGGTCGGAGAGTCTTTCTTCCCCACAGAGACTCCTGAGCCTGGTCTTTATTATCTTCAGTTTTGAAAAGGATCTTTCCACTGAAGCTGTTGTCACTGGCAGTGTTGCATAGATCCTTACCATCTTCACAAATGTTGGAAAGATGAGCTGGCCAGTGTTCTCTTCAACAATGGCAAGGATTCACCCTCTTCTTCACTCATCTCCTCAGGCAAAACTGTTTCTGTTGCTGCCCCTGCCCCTGAACAAAACTCAGTCCTACACTCTGTCTGTCCTTCCTCATCTGTGGTGGGCTCATCTGGACCAGGTAGGGTTTCTGATTCTCCCTCATTTGTTTTAATAGTTGATGGCCTGATCCAAGATAAAAGAGAGCTGCTACCCTGAGCTGCTTGCTGCTTTTCCCTGTCCTTCTGTTTTTGTAGTGTCTCTTTTCTTGGCATTATGCTGCAATTTTTTTAAAATGACATAAATCAATGTTGTGCATAATAATCAAGACATTACATATCTCTCTAAAGCTGACAACACAGTACACACCCATGTTTTTACTGTTTTCTGACAGTTGAAGCATAAGCAGCATTACACTAATAATAGCCTATAGCCTACCACATTACCTCACCAGACTGTCATGTAGCTCAACTTAAGACCTACCTTTCTTTTCAATAATTAAAATAATTAATGTCTGCCTGCCTCTCTCCCCTCTCTCTTCATTAAACATGACAAACGTCAGTAAACAACTGGGCAAGGCTTTTAAATCATGGATTTCGTGAGGGTTTTTTTTGTTTGTTTTTTAGCAAACGTCGGACCAGTTGCGACGTAATGTTTTCAGCGGCGCTAATTGTTGTTGTTAATTTATCACCAAACAACGTCGGGGTATTGCACTGTCATTACCTGTCTGTCTGATGCTCCGGGTCAGAGAAGAAGTTGGCTTCAGCCGTTTAGCCTGACGCTCAGCACTGCACGCGCAGTAGGCAGTAAGTGAAGGAGGAGGAGGAGGGAGGGAGGGGCGAGTGGGAGGCTGGTGGGCGCCGCGGTGCATGTCGGGGCGAAATTCTCACAAGAACTCAAATAAATGCACCGTCAGATATCGAAACACAGTTGGGGGGAATTGATGACAGAAAAAGTAATTTTTATTTTATTATATTTATAAAAAATTGGGCACCAGTAGAAAGGGCACTTTTCTCATCCAGGGCAAAAGGGCAGGTGCTTGAGCACCACTAGGAGTCTATCTGTGCACGTGCCTGCGGGGGGGCCATATTCATAACAATTCAAAGAATCCTCAGCTGAAAAGTTTCTAGCTAGACCAGCATATGGAATAATTTATACACTGAGGTGTCTGAATGACATTCTAACAATTATATATTAAAACTGAGGTTTTAAGTCATTGACTCATTTTTTCAGTTCTTGTTTTGGCCTCTCTAAACCAACAGAACTTTTGCTTTAATAAACTTTGCTTTGATGTTCTCTGCAATTTTTGTGCTTATTATAGGTATTTTGCAGCACCCAGATGGTACAGTACTGAAGCAAGTTCAGCCTCCACCAAGAGGTCCACGAGAAATGCAGTTTTATAGCATGGTAATACAAAACACACACACAGACACACACTTTTTTCCTTTAATAGATGTCTTAACTAGCTTTATTGCTAATTCTAAGAAACTATGCATTAATCTAGGTGTGTAAATCAGCTCAACCAAAACATAACAAACATAGCTGTTTCACACTTTTTATTCGTAGAAACATGTTCCAGATGTAAATGAACTGAGACATCATACATTTCCAAACAAATGTATGATGCAGAGTCATTGACAAGATTGATCACATGACCACCCGATAAAATTTTGTCTTTTGTTTTTTTTTTTATTAATGATCAATCAATGAGGTGTTAGAATCCTCAAACACCTTGTTTTTTTATTTTTACCAACAGTTGGTTAAAAAATATTCGATATATAGTCACATAACACAGAAAACATCTTCATTTATGAGTTTAGGAATAATACATCCTATCCTTGCTATAATCTTCTTCATTTTCTATCATCTTTTTTGATGCGGATCACAGTAGTCCCAGTTTTGGGCCTTCCTGAAATGATCTTTTTGAGAAAGGACCAGCTGACATTAGGACTGAACTGATTCATCGAGTAACCTGAATATCTATTACGAAAATTACATCATTTATTCGCACAAATATGTTCTGCTGAGTGGTCACCATGTTTCACACGGACAGTTTTTAATGTCACACAACGTGCTGCGTTTGTAGCAGCTTGATTTGATGGAGGAAACCAGAGAAAACAACCAACAGCAAAATCAGATAAAAAGAGGAAAATGTCTAAAGTTTTGGAGCATTTCAAAGAAAAGAAAAGAAAATACTGAACAGTGAGTCCATTGTAAAAGCCAGTTAGCTTAGCACAATAGCACAACGCCAATGCTACAGCATCTCAGCCGAAAGCAGCCAGTTGACATATGGAGTCCAAACAAACACAAGGGAACATTTTATGTTAGCATTTTAATGGAAATCAGTCGGCTCGTTAGCTGAGAAGGAAGCTAGCAGAGATAACATTTCTGCAAAATGAACCAGCCAAAAATATGCCTTTCTAATCAAAGCATATCACTTTTAAGGACACTGAAAAGCCACTTCTTCCTTCTCAAATGAATCTTTTGCCTTTGCTGTGTGTAATCGTACAGAACCTGTTTTCAGATACACTGGAGTCCTGAAATGTTCTAGATGTTCTGTAGTGGTGGCATGTGAGAACACAAATGTCCGACATTTATTCCAGATTTTCTGCTGAGGTTTTCCACCAAGCCTCCTTGTTGAATGTGTAGAACCTCAACAGCTGAGACAATGTATGAATGTTTCGGTAAATGTTTGGGAGCATTTGCTGCCGCTGTGAGATTTTATTAGTGTGTTTGTGTACTGGTGACAGTTTGTTCTTACTGCTGACCTGTGTGCTGGTTTGATTAACAGTGCTCTTATCAACACAATAAGGGGCCTTATCAGCTATTCTCAACGTGTTGGAAAGAAAGCAGCATTTTACACAGTTTAATTACCGTCGTCTGTGCACTCTCGACAGCCGTTGGTCTGAACCGCTCCCTTACAGTTCCAGCTATGCGATTACATCTTTAGCAGGATGTCTCTTGCTGTGAAACATGTGACAATAACTGTAAAAAGTCTGGACCCTTTTGTCTGCATATTCTCCTGAAAATCCCCAGTGTTCATTTGAGCTTCTGGGTTTGGTTTAGACTTCAGTGCCTCTCAGGTGCCTTTATTCAGCTGAATGTGTTGGGGTCATGTGTGACACCCCCTAATACTTTTTGGGTTGCCTATTTACCAGGTTTGGACTTAGTAATATTTAGATAGTACTTACACAACACAGAAATATGGCTAACAGCACTAAACTGATCTATTGCAGTCATATTAATCCATGGGTATGCACAGCAGAGGTTGGTTAATGTAATTCAATTTTAATTTTTTTTTAATTTAGAGCCAAATCGCAACAAACAAGACACATCAAAGATACAGTCCAATTCAAGCCAATTCTAATAAAATGTATGAATATCAAATTAATTGAAATGCAAATAAGTCTAATTCATAATGCTAGTTTGAAAAATAAGTAGCCTAGCTATGGAAACTAACAGATCACATCAAAACTTCTCTTTGATCCAATCCCCTGTCCTGAGCGACTGTGGAGAGAAAAACCCACTTTTAACAGGAAGAAACCTCCATCAGAACCAGGAAGGGTGGCCATCTGCCTGGAACAGCTGGGGACTGAGAGGACAGAAAAGAGGGGACAACAAACACTGTAACACCAGGCCAGGGATGCCTGCTGAGAGAGAGAAACACAAGTTAATGACAACAATGATGTCACATGTACACGGAGAGGAAAGCTGGATTAATAGTTGACGCGTCGCTCACGCCGCAGACGGCGCGTGACGTCAAAATGACGTCTCTGGCCATGAAAGGTGGCGAGGCGCTTGCCGGGCACCAGTCGAAATTTGTAACTTGGCGTGCAGAGAACAACAAACTGGTTGGACCAACTGGAAACCAGGCTCACGGCTGACGGTTGTGTCATGTAAAATACTTTGTGCAATTATTTGTAGATGAATGATGTCATTAGGAATTTGCTGTTGTTTCATTCACTGGAAGCGGTGTTGAGTATTAGCTATATAAAACCCATCTATTATTATTATTATTATTATTGTTGCATCCTGAAAGGTAACGATAATTCCCAGGTGTGTCCACTGAAGCACACTATTTCATAACAAACAAACAAAAGGTAACACAATGCACTTAAAAGTCCTATAGCAATATTCTGAGTACTATATCAGACTATAATGGTGAGAACACAACTATTGAAATTTCAACTTCTGCAGGCTCATCAGCTATTATGCAAGTAATCTTTCTCTTGCGTCGCCTTTTCGCCGGCAAGGTTCAAAGCAGCATTTCATCTTCCAGATACTGCAGCAGTATCATTGATGACAGAGGCATTGTTTTCTTCTCCCCTTTGGTCGTTATAGAGTAGTTAGCGGTAACCTTCACGTAGCAGCGACACCTCTGTGACGGAGAAAATTGCAACTACTGGCACATCGACTGTCGCCACTATAAATGGCCGGCACGAAACCGTGACGTCATCAACACTGGTTGCGCGAGCCATCGCAGCAACCATGCTAGAAGCTTAAAGAGAGCAGAGGGAGGAGAGGTGCATTATGGGAGGCCCCCTAGCAGTCTGGGCCTATAGCAGCTTAACTATGGGATGTTTCAGGATCACCTGAGCCATCCCTAACTATAAGCTTTATCAGAAAGGAAAGTTTTAAGCCTGGTCTTAAAAGTGGAAAGGGTGTCTGCTTCCTGAGGCCAAACTGGCAGCTGGTTCCTCAGAGAGGGGCCTGATAACTGAAGGCTCTGCCTCCCATTCTACTTCTAGAAACTCTATTCTTAGATTCTATTCTGAATTTAACAGGGAGCCAATGAAGAGAAGCTAAAACTGGAGAAATATGATCTCTGCTGTTAGTTCTCATCAGAACTCTGGCTGCAGCATTTAGGATCAGCTGAAGGCTTTTCACCCACAACACACAATCAACATTAGAATGTTTTTTTACAAGAACAAACTGAAATCTTTCAGATAAATATGACTTAAACCAGCCTAATGCAGTTCCTTTAATTTGGTATAGTCATTGTAATAGTAAGCCCACTATAAATTCTTAGGTTTTACATATCAGAGCGTGATGAAAAAAAGCATCATGTACTTACAGTATTTTAAAATAATGAAAATAAAACCCCATATTGCATCATAAAGAATCAAAACAGTTATTATAAATCGGTCATTGTAAAAAAGTCGGTGTAGAGTTTTTACTTTTGGCAGGAATGACCTTTGCTGCTGGATAGCTGAAGAAGCCTCTGACTGACACAATTCGTTGTGTGATCACTATATTATGTCAAAGTTCTGAAGTATTGTCCATTATGTTAAGTTGCTTTTGCAACCTTTTTCTTTTGCAATCAGCCCCAGAGCAGGCCCCAGAGCAGCCCCCCAGAGCAGCCCCCCAGAGCAGGCCCCAGAGCAGGCCCCAGAGCAGCCCCCCAGAACAGCCCCCCAGAGCAGGCCCCAGAGCAGCCCCCCAGAGCAGCCCCCCAGAGCAGCCCCCCAGAACAGCCCCCCAGAGCAGGCCCCCAGAGCAGCCCCCCAGAGCAGCCCCCCAGAGCAGCCCCCAGAGCAGCCCCCAGAGCAGGCCCCCAGAGCAGGCCCCCAGAGCAGGCCCCAGAGCAGGCCCCCAGAGCAGGCCCCCAGAGCAGGCCCCAGAGCAGCCCCCCAGAGCAGGCCCCAGAGCAGGCCCCCAGAGCAGGCCCCAGAGCAGGCCCCAGATCAGAGCCAGCCTTCTTTATCAGTTTCTTCAGTTTCTGAGTCTCTGGCTCTGATGCTGCTGCCCAACAGATGCTGCAAAGCAGATTGTTCTCTCCACCACAGACTGATGGAGGATATAAAACATCTTGCTGCAGATATTGAATGACTTTAAGGCCTTAAGAAGTTTCTTTAAGAAGCATAGTCTGTTCTGTCCTTTCATATTGACAGCCTCAGTGTTACATATACAGCCCACATTTCCCTCCTAAAATCCAGTCATCTGTTGTGTTTGTATTTAAAGTGATACTCCGGAGTAGATTCACCCTGGGGTCATTTGAACCGTGATATCCAGCCAAGTAGCCCACCCGCAGTTTTTTCGATATTGGCTGAACATCAGCTGAGTTACTGAGTTATCCCGAATAGCTTCGTACAAGGGTTAATGGATCCTGGCAGTATCTCCAAAATTACCACACTAAAATCACATGCCATGACACCAAACTTCTACAGTAGTACAAATATGGTCTGTACTCACCAAACGATGCATTTGGAAGTTTGAAAATAGTCCAGGAGTTTATTATTGTCAAAGTATATGTTATATTCTACATGTTTTTTTATGAATTTTTTATGTTGTAGAGTTGTGAAATTATTTTGATAATGGAGAAATTGAGCAGCCTTGCTTTGTTGTACCATATTTGTACTACTGTAGAAGTTTGGTCTCATGGCATGTGATTTTAGTGTGGTAATTTTGGAGATGGATTTGGATGTCACGGTTCAAATGACCCCAGGTTGAATCTACTCCAGAGTATCACTTTAAGACGTGGTGATAGATCCCACACCATGCCACTAAGTGGTGAACCAGTTCCCTGTACCCAGCCTCTTGTCCATCACTGATACATCCACCAGCTGCAGAGTCATCAGAGCATTTCTGGAGATGGCAGGACTCTGAGTCCTACTGGAAGTCTGAGGTGTACAGAGTGCAGAGAAACAGTGAGAGTACAGTCCCCTGTGGTGCTGCTGTGCTGCGGACCACCTTCTCAGACACACAACCCTTCAGCCTCACACACTGTGCTCTGTTTGTCAGGAAGTCAACAATCCAGGTGGTTGTGGAGGCATCCACCTGGATTTTCTGCAGCTTCTTACATAACAGTGCTGCTTTGTCCAGATGAGAGTGGACTCGCTGAAGCAGGTAGAGGATTCCCTTCAACACCAACCCCATGATGATGAGACAACTGTGGCTGGTTCTGAAATGTGTTCACTTGCTTACTGAGGTGATGTTAGGGCAACTGGTCTGTAGTCACTGAGGGCAGGTTGCTTATATTTTTAAGGTACTGGAACAAGGCAAGATGTCTTCCACAGCACTGGAAGTTTTTCCTGACTCAGGCTAAGGCTGAAGAGGTTAATGGTGTTACCTTTACAGATGAATTATTACATTGATGGCATTCAGGTCTGAAAATAACTGTTCTAATGGGGTGAGTCATAGCATCATCACTTTTCTTTTGACCGGACCAATCAGACATAATTCCAACAATGGCTACATGATTGTATTCTGTGATGGAGAACAATAAACATCCTCTCCACAGCATCCTGCAGGACAGAGGAGCAGCTGCAGTGAGAGGCTGCAGGACTGAGAGCTTCAGGAGGTCCTTTGTTCCCACAGCCAGAAGGCTTTTTAACAGGGACTGCTGAGTTCCTCTCAAATTGATAGATTGATTTTTTTAATTTATTTATCTAGTCATTTATTATTATTATTATTATTATTAGTAGTAGTAGTAGTAGTATTAGTAGTATTTTTATTAGAATTGGTATTATTATTGTTGTTGTTAATATACAATCATTGTAAATATTTATAATTTTTTTGAGCGACTTGACTAATTTGAATTTCCCCCAATGGGGGATGAATAAAGTATTTTTCTATTCTGTTTCTATTCTAACACACTGACTCCTTCACAGGGGTGGATATTGAGAAGCAGAAATATTGAGCTGTTTTGTTTTTCTTATTGGGCTTGAGACACCGGAGGTCCGTTTCACGTAGCAGGTTTAGTGAAAACTCTGAGTAGGTTAACCCTGAAATGAGGGAAACTCTGAGTTTTCCGTTTCACAAAGGGAGGTAACTCAACCCCGAGAAAGAGGGGTAACTCTAGCCTGTTTCACAAAGAGAGGTAACTTAACCTCACGGTCAGTTACCGTAGTAACAGACTCTCTGAACCTAACCTGGTCGGGACCAGGTTTTATTCAAGAAACCTTGAGTTTCTCTCTGTCTCCGCCCTCTTTCAGCCACACACGCCATTTGATTTCCTCATTCATTCAGTCAGCAGAGCGAGTTCTTCTACTTCTAGAAGTCCATCAGGCACAGCAGGAGGCGACTTTTTTCACCAACATGTCCTTTTGACAACGATCCCGTGGATGAAGGCGCAGCATTACTGCGCAGAGAAATAAATATTCGTCGGAGATGGTTATCAGCCCGCGCATAGATTTTTGCATTTACAGACAATTATCTTTTTGAGCGGCACCATCAGAATGTGTTGGGACAAAAGAAAAAAAAGACATAAAAGACAAATAAATATTTGTATGAATAGGCTTAAAAAAGACATATATAGGCCTATTATATTTTATAAAGGCACTCGTGTCTTGGGGGGTGGATTCCCTCCGGGGATTCCCTCAGCCACTGCCCTCCCGTTAGAGGTGGCGGTGCTGGCCACCACCCGTTTTACGGGCATCTGCCTTCTTTCTGTTGCCTCAGTAGAAGTCTGTGTTAGTTTAAATAGGCTTAATTATTTAACAGAACATGATATAGATGATGACTCTAAATTGTCCTTCGGAGTGACTGTGAGTGTGTATGGTTGTTTGTCTCGTTTGTCTCTGTGTGGCCCTGTGATGGACTGGCGGCCTGTCCAGGGTGTACCCCGCCTCTCGCCCATTGACCGCTGGGATAGGCTCCAGCCCCCCCGCGACCCGACTGACGGATTCAGCGGTGTATAGATAATGGATGGATGGATGGTATAGATGAGAAGACATAGTTTATGTGTGTGAAAACAGCATTATGTTGGGAATAAAATAACTGCACAGTCAAATAGCCACTTAATATTTACTTTACAGTGTAAAACATGATCAAAATGAGGTACCTCCATGCTGAGGTCTCACCTGTTTGAACAATGTTTTTATATTTCATCTTAAACTGCTGCCAAGAGCGCTTCTCCCCCGCGGGATTGCACCTAAATGAAATAAATGAATGGGCTACCATTCAAGCAGTTTCCCTGTAATATTATTGTGATTGCAAAGGACTACATTTAAACTTACACTTTTGCTGCTGCAACGGTGTTGCACTTATTTCTAAAAACGTATTGAAACTCGCCGTATGAGCGCATTAAGATTTCCAATTCGAGGTTGGTGAAAAACGTAGCCCCTCCTCTTCCCCGTTGCCAAGGTGACTCGTCGAATCGGGGCTCCATTGATGCTGGCTTTTTAAAGTTGTGGTGCACGCGCTAAACTCAAGGTGAACCTACTCAGAGTTGACTAAACTCACTCAAATCAGCGTTTCTGGAACCGAAAACTCAGAGTTTTCTATCTCAGAGTAGATCAACTCAGAGATCAGGAGTAGACTCAGAGTTGGTTGAACCTGCTACGTGAAACGGACCCCGGGACATATTTAAATTGTTTACAGCAAAACTGTATGTTGCAGCAAAGGAACACCAACAGTGTGCTGATAGGTAAAGTGAAAAGCACGAGTTATTTTGGAACCTCTTAAATTGCATTCACAACGTTCTGTTTGGAAGTCTTGTGTCCTGGTGTTTATAATGCTTCTACTTTGACAGATTGTACCTACTGGCTGCTTTTTACCAACCGGTCCAAATCAGATCCACTACCCAACACTCGGAACCCAAAGGATTAGTTGCTAAAGTCTTCATGGCAAAATGCCATTACAGGCCTTGTGTCTATGCTGCAGTGTGTCAGAGCTACTTTGGCAGTACAAAGTGGAACAACCCAGTACTTTTTAAGCATGTTAGTGTTGAGCCTCATCCATTTGTGTAAAGTAAAATATACTGATGTCTTTGTGTATGTCTTAGGTGTATGCAGAGGACTGTTTTGATCCTTGTCTTCTAGACCTTCAAAACCATCTTCCAAAATATTATGGCACCTGGTCTTCTCCTGAGAGCTCCAATGGTGAGACACTGAACTTTACTCAACCAATCTTCCTCTTGCATGAATGAAGTATGTTGATCAAAATATTTCAGTGTTATTTCAGCAATGTACACAAACCGGCCAAGTGTGAACTGCCTTATTCTGGTATGTACTATTATAGATGGACTGCATGTGATTCAATTCAATTCAATTCATTTTTATTTATATAGCGCCAAAACAACAAATGTCATCTCAAGGCACTTATATAGTAAGTCCAATTCAAGCCAATTGGAATTCAATTAATTAATAATAATCATAATTCATAAAATAATCCAATTCGTTCATATAGAGCCAATTCAAAAACAATTTCCTAGCTAAGAAAACCAACAGATTGCACTGAAAACTTTTTGTTTTTCGGTCCAATCTCCCGGCCTGAGCGGCGTGCCTGAGGCGACTGTGGAGAGAAACGACTCCCTTTTAACAGGAAGAAACCTCTGGCAGAACCAGACTCAGGAAGGGTGGCCATCCGCCTCGACCAGCTGGGGTTTGAGAAGACAGAAAGGGGGGGAGGGCCGCAGCGGCGGCGGCACTGTAACACCATTCAAAGGATATCTGTTGGAACAGGGAAACACGAGTTAATGACCACAATAATGTCACATATACATAAAGAGAGTAAAGTGAGGAAAGGTGTGTCAGATGAGGCCCCCCAGCAGTCTAGGCCTATAGCAGCTTAACTATGGGATGTTTCAGGATCACCTGAGCCATCCCTAACTATAAGCTTTATCAAAAAGGAAAGTTTTAAGCTTGGTCTTAAAAGTGGAAAGGGTGTCTGCTTCCCGGACATTTACTGGCAGCTTATTCCACAATAGAGGGGCCTGATAACTGAAGGCTCTGCCTCCCATTCTACTTTTAGAAACTCTGGGAACCTCAAGTAAACCTGCAGTTTGGGAACGAAGTGCTCTGTTAGGAAAATATCTTACAATGAGATCTTTAAGATATGATGGAGCTCGGTCATTAAGAGCTTTATATGTAAGGAGAAGAATCTTAAATTCTATTCTGAATTTAACAGGGAGCCAATGAAGAGTGATGTCATCTGACTTGATTGTACCAGGGTTGCACCTGTTTACGCCCACTGTGGGGCAAAATAAGACAGCTGGATCAATGACTATGGACTGTCTAACTGATTCCAAAGCACTTGAAAACATATCTAAAATCGTGAGAAGCTGTTATACAATCAACCATACGAAGAGATACAGGAAGATATTAAAAAAAGTAAAGAGAAGAGAGCCTTTCACAGAGACAACTGGAATCCAGGCTTGGAAACATGCATTTGCAGCGAACTCTTTGTGCCCTTTGTGTTCTATTTCAATAGTAGAAATTTTATAGCACAATATCATGACATGACAAGCTATACATCTCCCATTTCTAGTCCATGAAATTGCATCCACCTTTTTTTTTTATTTGATGTACCATCCTCCCTTTTGTCTGCATTGTAGATGAAGGTTAAATGTTAGCAAGTTGAGACGACTTTGGAGGAAAAATTCAATTCAAATCACTTTATTTATATAGCGTCAAATTACAACAAACGTCATCTCAAGGCACTTAGATAATAAAGTCCAATTCAAGCTAATTGGAGTTCAATTCATTGTAATCATAATTATTTTCAAAAAATCCAATTCGTTCATATAAAGGCAATTCAAAAACAATTTCCTAGCTAAGGAAACCAACAGTTTGCACTGAAACTTGTCTTCAGTCCAATCTCCCGGCCTGAGCGTGCCTGAGGCGACTGTGGAGAGAAACGACTCCCTTTGAACAGGAAGAAACCTCTGGCAGAACCAGAACCAGGAAGGGTGGTACTTATCTTATTTATGGGCTTCTTTTTCTTTTCATTTCACTTCACCAGTTTGGACTGTTATGTGTAGTTTCTTTACATAAATAATAAAGAAAAAGGAAAATGAGAAAAAACGTAATTACAGGTTGTAATAGGGGAAAAAAGGAAAAAACGTGAAGGGGTGTGAATACTTTTTCAAGCCCCCGCATAGTGAAAAACATAGCCTTGACAACATGGGGCCTTTTATTTCTTAAATTAGTTTTTGTTGCATACTTTTCATTTTTTCAATTTTCATGCCAAAAAACGCAAAGATGTAGAAGCAGTGTGTGAGAAACTAAGTCCACCCTTACTGCTTCTACAGGATTTCTGAGAGTAAAAAGCAGCCAGGTGCTGATCTAAAGAACTTCAGTGGACTTAGTTTTTGAGACACTGCATCTGTATTTTAACTGCATCTGGCCTGCTATGTCGGGTTTGGTTATGTACCAAATAGCACTTTATTATTATGAGGTTCATTTTGGGGGCCTGTTTGCTGTGACAGGACAAGGCCTTCCCATCTAGCTGTGGTGGAGCCAGGCCTCTACATGTGGGTAAGACAGTCTACAACCTCCAGTCTGCTCACTGTTAACAAGTCCCCATTTCATCATCTTCAATCTCCTGTAACTGTCAATATTACAAGGTCATCTGCATTGAGAGGAAGCCTTAGTTCCAAGCTGGTTCAGCTTGAACTCTTTTGCAGGCTGCATTCCTCTCTTCCAGCAGTGTTTGGGGTGGCTGTAGTTGCTCTGAGGGTCTGTTGCATATAATCTCAACCTGCAGTACCTCTTTCAATGTTGATAAGCATAATTCATTATGTCATTTCAGTTAAATTTCCGTTAAATCATTTGAATGAAGCTGACATAATCGTTGTTTTATCTGAATGACTGACCCAGACGTGTACCTGAAGCTGGAGGATGTGACTCGCCGCTTCAGCAAGCCATGCATCATGGATGTGAAGCTGGGCCAGCAGAGCTACGATCCATTTGCCTCACAGGAGAAACGAGAACAGCAGATCAGAAAATACCCTCTCATGGAAGAAATCGGTTTCCTGATCCTCGGCATGAGGGTGAGTTGCTTGTTTTTGTGTGGTTGCTATGAAGCATCTTCAGTTTCCATTATTAGTGTAATCATCAAAAGACAAAAAAAGCAGGTCCTGACAAATATTAACACCACAGTAAAGTTGTTCTGAAAATGCTGCAGAGCCCTGATGGTTCACTGTTCATCTGGTGTTTGCAAGTCAACAACCTCCTGTACGCGGCCACTTTGGTGGCACCCTGTACACTCAGAGCAGGATGCGAGCCTCCACTCTCTACTCTCTTCTTTAAGGATGTACACGTGTAGAAGTTTGTCTTTTGTCTCTAGGTTTCCTCAGTTTCTTATGGCGCTGCCTCAGTGATCAGCTACAAATCCTTTCTTTGGTAAAGGGCTACTAGCTCTCATGAAAAAGACGAGTAGAGAAAAGTTGCAAAAGCAGGTGAAGTCTAACAAAGTCAACATGTGGAAATGAAGAAGAAATGTTAAATGTCATCATCGTTATGGATTCTTTTGGCTGCCTCTTTGGTTCACATCTACCAATGAATAAAAAAAATAAGAACTCAAAAACTAATGCAAGTGACCAACACATTCAAAGACACAAATTGTGTCCTTTTGTTCAAAAACTTGCACAATATCCTGAGGTCTTGTTCAACTGTATGAGACAAGCTATGGTCAGAATATCTGCTGGTTTAAACCCAGTGGCTCTTCTCTCACCCCTAAGCCAACAGCTGAGCAGCTACTCACCCTGATCAGCTCCCTTCTTTGGGTTGTTCTTGTGAAATATTGCTTCTCCTTGATGAGTGGAGGTGCAAAACGCACACCAGAAAAAGAGGTGCTGGCAACTAGTAAAACAGTTGAGAAAAGAGAGAAGTGCCGCACACTCCTGAGTTGCAGTGATGATCTTTTATTATGACATAAGTGACCTGAGGAAGGCTGACACAGGCCGAAACGTTGTCACAATAAAAAATCATCACTGCAACTCGGAGTGTGCGGCACTTCTCTCTTTTCTCAAATTGCTTCTCCTTACCATAACAAACTGCTGAGCGAGTCGCAGGTTAGGAAGAAAGTTTCCTAACAGAACAAGACTGTCTCTGACTGAACCGAACGGCTATGCCAGTTTTAACCGGAGTCAGACACGAACAACAAGAGGTTCAACCAACAAGGCTGCAACAGGTTGTTGGTAAAGGGCTAGCTTATGTATATTTGGCTATGGACACACTGTCTTGCTGGCTGTCATGCTGATATAAACACTAGTTTATATCATATGGTGTGTTTACATACGTTACCAGTTTATTTCAGTAAACGCAAGACTAATGAAGCTGTTCCTCCAGTCACACCAACAACCCTCCAGCTCTACATATAGATACAGATAGTTCCTCCGTTGATCCCAGAAGGAAATAGTTTAGCAGTGTAGCTGTAAGAGATTTGAGACTTCAGTGAAGGGTCGCCTATTAAAGTAAATGTTTAATGGGAAACATTTAAATGTGTTGGAATGGCCTAGTCAAAGCCAAGACCTCAATCAAACTGAGAAATATGTGATATGACTTAAAGATTTATGTACACCAGCAGAACCCACTCAATTTGAACGAGCAAAAATCCTAGTGGCTAGAATTGCTCATAGAGACAAACTCTAAGAGACTTGCAGCTGTAACTGCTGTAAAAGGTGGCTCTACAAAGTATTGACTTTGGGGAATAGTTATGCACGCTTAAGTTTTCTGTGGTTTTGTATTATATCTTGTTTGCTTCACAATAAGTATTTGGCATCTCCAAGGTTGGTGGTGGCATGTTGGTGAATGCTAAACCCTCACCCTCCCATATATATAAAAAAAAGAAAGGACTTAAATTGTAATTCTGTATAACACTGCTGGCTCTTAACTGGTGCCTGTTCATATCTTTGTGGACAATGAAGCAGTGAAAGAGGTCTGATCCCAGACGCAGTCACAAGGAGGCCGATAACGGATGACCATCTGTAAATGTACTCATTTGGAAACAGCTACCATTGTAGAATTAAATCAAGCTGACATACACAGATACTTAGGCTACTTAGGCTACACGGAAACGTTTTTCACTGTAACCGATATTTTTGCTTATCGTTTGGCTGTCGCGGCCACACGGAGCCGGCGTTCCCACTACCCCAAAACGATAGTTTTGGAGAACGGGTTTCAGAGTGGGAAGATCTGAGAACGGCGTCGTTTTGTTTCCATTGTTACTGCCAAAACGGATTCGTTTACATCTGCGTCACAGCCACATGGCCAACGCCAGTGACGTATACACATACGTCAGTGACCAGAACAAAAAGCGGCTTCCATTCAAAATCCGGAAGAAGAAGACAACACAACAAGGACAGACAGCGATCATCATGGACCCCACAACACTGATAGCAGCACTGCTGCAGACACTGCTAACTACAGCGGGGTTGTTGAAGGAACAACGTGAGCTTCGCGCTGGTAGAAGTAGGGGCGTACACGCATGCGCATTGCTTCTTCTATTGTTCTGGTGTAACCGGTGGGGGTGGCTTACAGCGCACATAGAGGTGTGGCGTGTGTACTGCATCGTTTTCAGCAAGCGTCGCGTTTCCATGAGGACACAGAAGCTTTCCTGTGTGGTCGCAATAATTTTCGTACCCGTTTTCAAAAAAACGCTTGTTTCGTGTAGCCGTAGCCTTAGTGTTTTGTGTGTGTGTGTGTGTGTGTGTGTGTGTGTGTGTGTGTGTGCAAGGTTTCCAGTACAGTTTGTTTCCATTGATGTCTAGGCACGCCAACTCTAAATAATGTCCCTAACGGCTCTTCGTTATCTACCCTATCACACACACACACACACACACACACACACACACACACACACACACACACACACACACACACACACACACACACACACACACACTTGTTTTGTCCATATGATCAAAACAAACAGATTACAGGAAATACTCCGAACTAGCAGAACTATCACGACTTTGATCAGTTTCCATTCCAACCTTTTTTTTTGTTTTTGTGTCTGCTACAAGATAAACAGTAATTACCTCCTGAGCTCAATTAACTGTTCTCTCTCTTTGGAAATACCTATCATTTGCATTCTTATTGGCAGTAGTTATGTGGAAGACAAGGTAGTTCTGGGCCAGTTTTAAGTTCAAAGATTTTGATTTTGATTGGTCACTGATGTCGAGGAGAAGAAGAGAAAAGAATGAAAAGACACATTATTATACTGACTTGGCTATATGTAGTAGCATTTCCTGTCTTAAGCTCATTGAGTTAGAGAAGTATGAATATATACTGAGGTAATTAGCCAAGCAGGAGCACAGATGCCTTTGAACCTAAGTGATATGCCTTCCACACCAGAAGCAGAGGCTAGGGAGTTTGGGGAGAAGTTGCTATGGTAGTTAAACAGCTCCATGGTGGGAAGGCCCTGGGAATGGATGAGATCCACCCTGAGTTCTTTAAGGCCCTAGATGTTGTGGGGCTGTCTTGGTTGACACACCTGTGCAACATTGCATGAAGGTCTGAGACAGTCAGTGGGTCTAAGTGATGAGAGTAATTGGATTACAGCTATAGTTGGGTTCTGCTCTATCTGAGCAAGGGTAATTCTCCTTGGATATATGGCGGTGAATGAATGGGATCAGAGGCACAAAGCGTGTCATACCCCGGTATGATAGGTGGCGCTGTACCCATTCCAGCTGTTGCTAATAGAGCCACTTCCTGTTGACCTCTTCACCACCAACAACAACAACAAACTCAGGCACTGGAGAAAGATGGAGAACGCAGAGCCAGATGAAGCTACGTCCCTCTACATTTGCTCTGTGATGAGCTGCTTGTTGCACAAACGCGATGCCCAACGGAGCATTCTCCATCGCGTTGTTTGTTTCTTTCTGAGGGCGACAACAACAGGAATATCGTCTCCTTTGACTTCCGGGTCACGACCCCGGGAAAACATCTGGAGCATGCGCAGAACGCAAAGTCTGATTCACCACGTGCTTCAGCGTCTACAAACAGGTTTAGAGTGACTTTAACAAAGATGTAGAAGCAGTGTGTGAGAAACTAAGTCCACCCTTACTGCTTCTACAGGATTTCTGAGAGTAAAAAGCAGCCAGGTGCTGATCTAAAGAACTTCAGTGGACTTAGTTTTTGAGACACTGCATCTGTATTTTAACTGCATCTGGCCTGCTATGTCGGGTTTGGTTATGTACCAAATAGCACTTTATTATTATGAGGTTCATTTTGGGGGCCTGTTTGCTGTGACAGGACAAGGCCTTCCCATCTAGCTGTGGTGGAGCCAGGCCTCTACATGTGGGTAAGACAGTCTACAACCTCCAGTCTGCTCACTGTTAACAAGTCCCCATTTCATCATCTTCAATCTCCTGTAACTGTCAATATTACAAGGTCATCTGCATTGAGAGGAAGCCTTAGTTCCAAGCTGGTTCAGCTTGAACTCTTTTGCAGGCTGCATTCCTCTCTTCCAGCAGTGTTTGGGGTGGCTGTAGTTGCTCTGAGGGTCTGTTGCATATAATCTCAACCTGCAGTACCTCTTTCAATGTTGATAAGCATAATTCATTATGTCATTTCAGTTGTATTTTTTTACTGTTTACTTTGACCTTTTCTTTCACACATTTTATAATGGGAATCAAAAACAGCAAATGGAAACCAAGCTAAAGATTGTAAAACTCTGCAGTTCTTCTTCATTCATTTGAATCAGGAAACATAAAACATGCAGGGTAGTGGATCCCCAGAACCAGGGATTGGAAACACTAGCATAAAGAATGGAGCATTGTCAGGCAAATGTTCTTTAAACTCAATAAAAGAAAAGTCTCCCTCTTTCAATCAAAGTTAAACCACAACCAAAGAAAACGAAGCGGTATTTGGTCCAGTCTGTCAGCTCTTTGACGGAGAAGCTTACTGTATTTGGTACGAGTGAGTGTAACT
Source organism: Odontesthes bonariensis (assembly GCF_027942865.1). Taxonomy (NCBI): domain Eukaryota; kingdom Metazoa; phylum Chordata; class Actinopteri; order Atheriniformes; family Atherinopsidae; genus Odontesthes; species Odontesthes bonariensis. The sequence continues at coordinate 31,825,050 of NC_134528.1, read as the reverse complement.
TTAGCTGTGCATGTTGGGCTTGCCTGACACTGAGCTTGGGAAAAGTTCCGCCTGATCTCTGCTAAGTGTTTGTTTGGATGTTATGGAGACTAATTACTGACAAGGATCTTCCTGATTTGGGGAGGGATAGTAGGGGTGGAGGGGGTCTGAGGAGAGTAGAAAGCAAAACACATGACCGATTGTGTGATCATCAGATGTCTCTTCAATGTGTCAGGACAACAAACTCAGTTGGATCATTGATTTACTCAGCTTGAGTGGCTTCATCTGTGCATTTTGATTTAAAATGAGAGAAACATCAATTTTCATTGTTCATTTTCTGCATTTTATCAACTTTCTTTAGTTATTAGGCAAAAACTAGGAGCCATTGATGAGACTGAAAATTGATTTGCATTCAGGGTTCAACCTGAAATGTGTGCCTTTAAATGCACGTTAGTATGGTGCACGTGTGCAGGTTTAGACTGAAGGACTTTGTTGCTTTAACACCTCTAGATGCAATCCTCGATGCTTGAGATTCAGATTGATCCCATACAGGACAGTTCATGTACAGCTTACCAGCTCCATAATTTCATGAAAAATTTTCCAAATGATTTGGAACACAAATCAATAAATGGACAGAGAGGAGGACGGCAAGATAAGAACAAATGAGTAAAACATTGATCGGGAATGGGTGTGGTTCCATGTGTTATCGTGTAAGATTCCAACATTCTAAATGTCATATGAACTGTGTACTGTCTGAGAACTGGAGTATCAGTTATTTCTCCTCAGGGGTGGCTGAAGGCAGCACAGAAAACGTATGGCGGGGTTAGCAGATAATGTTCTTTGCCTTTTTTACCATCTGATTCTTCCAGGGGGAACACTAAACTCTGCTTAAATTGAATCATTTTTGAGCTCCAACCACAGTGATGAAGCAGGTGTGATGCAGCACAGTGCCACTAGGTGGAGCCAGAGTCTGATCATGTTTCAGTTGTTATCAATGATCAGCTGTTGACGACTCTGAACCCTTTGGTTCTGATAACGGTGGTGACATGGTGTTCTTGTCATTCAGGTGTATAACGTGAGCTGTGACACTTTTGATTCCTATGACCAGCACTATGGAAGAGGACTGGTGAAAGACACTGTTAAAGAAGGTGCGTGTTTGTGTCCAATCAAATCATTAAAGAAAGTGATTATGGATATCAATTTAATTACTGTTAAGTTTCTGCCTTTTATTACTGCCTGAGGGAGGACCAGCGAGTCCCACACAAAGATTTACCTCCATTCTTCTCCTCTGCCCTCCAGGCTTAGCTAAATTCTTCCATAATGGAGTCGGTCTCAGGAAGGATGCCATTTCAGCCAGCATTCGCAGAGTCCAGCGGATCCTCCACTGGTTTGATTCCCAGCATCAGCTGGCCTTCTATGCCAGCTCCCTCCTCTTTGTCTACGAAGGCCTGCCCTCCTCTTGCCTCCACACTATCCCACCAATCACTCCTGCTATTCTAAAAACTGCCAAGATGTTGGTAGGCGACGGCACTCGGGAAAGGAAAGTAATTGAGAAGGAGATGGGGCAGGAACAGGAAGTGGCCGAGTACAACAACAACATTCAAGTGGCGGCGAGCTGCGACTTCAGCCTGCTTCCTATCTGCAGCCATCACAGGAAGGGCAGCGACCACCGTGTGAGGAGGCGCCTCCACCACTGCAGCGACGGCGCTGTTCCACAGCTGACATCCAACATGGAGTCTGGAGATGACACGTCAGTGCTGCCTGAGGGAGACAACTTCACATGGCAGCAAAGCCAACTGAAAGCAGCTCCTCATGGAAATGGGAACAGAGCACTGCTGGAAGGAGAGGAGGAGGGTGGAGAGGGGGACAACGGCAGCGTGAGGAGGAGGAGGAGGAAGGAGGAGGTGGAGGTGGAGGTGGAGGGACCAGCAGCTGCAGCAGATGCAGATGTGGAGGTCCGGATGATCGACTTTGCTCACGTCTTCCCGAGTCAGAGCCCGGATCAGGGCTACATCTACGGCCTGAAGCACCTGCTGACGGTGCTGGAGCAGATCCTGTGTGAGGCTGCTCACTGCTGCCAGTCCTCCGCCTCCTGACTCCCGGCAGAGCCACTCCCTCCTGTTCACCTGTCACCCAGCAGACTGTGATGCTCAGTCAGAACAGCTTGTGTTTCTGTGGGCGGCTGCCCGCTGGGACCACCAGCCCCACCTGAACTAATGCACTGTGACCTGGACCCTGACCCAACACCTCACCCAGGCTCCCACTGGCCCTGCGACATCACCCACTCCAGCTCCATAACCCTGTACTGGGACGCTCCTGTAGCCCTCATCTCCACTTGTTCTGCCCCATTCTACCAACTCTAACTGTTTGGACAACATATCAGAGAAAGCTGAGGATTGGAACTCCATCAGGCTTTATAAATACAGGTGGCTGTATGCACAGAAGAAGGTCCTGGAGCAGAGCCGCTCCTGAAGCGGTCACGCTGTCTGCTGAAACTCCCAATGATCTGGACTCCATTCCAGATTCCACAACAAGTTTTTTTTTATTTGAAGTTCAGGAAAAGCTGAATGATGGAAAGTAGATTTTCCAATCCTGGTCAATTCAAAGTGAATGTGACTGTATGTTCAGGTGGAAAAGAGTTTCCAGTCAAACGGGAGTCTTACGGATGCTCACCTTTTGCTTTCTTTCATGTCCTTGCAACTGGATTTGGTTAACTTGTGTTTACAGTCACAGTCCAGAGGAAGCAGGGCCGACTCAGGTCCCAGCGGATCAGGCTGGAGACGGACTCACTGACCCTGATCAGGAGAGCTGGAAGGAAAGCAGCTCTGACCATGCTGATGGCTCATCACTGAAATCCCTGTCAGCAGGTATCTAACTCAGGTTTTTACTGGAAGACAAATACTACTCTTAGTTTCTCAGCAACATGATCCTTATGCTGTATGCTTGGTGTTCACTTTTAAAGGGTTGTTTTTTAAAGTCTTTTTAAAGGTTTTTTTTTTTTCTGTTATTTCATGACTGACCTTATCTCATCATTCTTGCTTTATTTTGTATATGTTTGACCTGTTAAGGACGAGGAGGAGCCTCTACATGATGTATCAGTTTTCATTGTTGTACTCCTTTTAGAAGTGTGTGGTCTTTCTTTCATTCCAATTATGCGCTGCCCCCGCCCCCCCCCCCCCGGTTTGAGGAACAGGAATATACTGCTGATATCATCCATGTATTCTGTTTTTTTTAAGAGTTACTCAGAGTGCGACACACCTACTCATTTTAAATGAATGAGTGATTCATGTGATTCAAACATGTGATGGAGCTGTCCCAACTCTTTATCAAGTGGCAGCATTGCTCATGTGTCTGTCGGTGCCATTGTTGTAGTGATGTATGATTTATCATCTGATTTTAAGTTATTATGATGTATGAATTTATTTGGAATGAAGCCCGATCAGAGCAAGAATTGGAAAAGCGGCCATTCACTTCCCAGCTGCTGGAGAGGCCATAATAAAAACCAAGCTGTTATACTGTAGAACGCATGATCTGACTGGTTGTCATGGTGATAGTTAATATGATCTAAGAGTTGCAAGATTGTAGTAAAATATCCCAGAAATATGCTGCTTTAAATCAACAATATCATTCTGTCACTTTCTGTTAATCATCTAAAGAGAGAAAGATGTTAAAATAATGATTTAGTGTGTGTGTTTGATGCAGATGTTCTTTGTTGTAAATGAAAGCTTGATGAGTCAGTGTGGCTTTCTTTTTAGTACTTGGTCCAATCTGTCAACCTGTCAGTGTTTTGGTTGACTGATGGTGATTTTTATGAGAATAACAGGCTAATGTCACACACGTGGTTTACACTGGACTATTCTAATACTGTCAAATTAAGTGTAACAAAGGTTTTGTAACGGTATATTAAGACCAAAGTTAATCCTGTTGCTGTTATAGATTTTTGGGTACCCCAGTAGCATAGTCTCTTCTTTCACTTGTGATGTAAAGTTGCAGCGTGTAACAATAACAGACATCTGAAAAGAAAATCATTATTAAAAGCTATGTTTTATGAGTGTCTACCCATCCATCGATTTTCTATAGTCGCTTAATCCAACTCACTAAATGTCATCTCAAGGCACTTCAAAGATGCATCCAAATTCAAGCCAATTAGAGTCCAATCCATGCTACTACAATCGGAATCCAATCGAATCAAAATAATTAAATTCCAAATTAGTCCAATTCATACAAAGCAGGTTAAAAAAATTGCCTATCTAAGGAAACCAACTGATTGCATCAAAACTAGGGGGGCACCGATTAATTCTGGGTGATCAGCGATACTTGCATGTGGAAGCGATCTTATGCACCTCCCCAAAGGGCTGAAAATCAGCCACTGTCCCTTTTAAAGGATAAGAGCGTTTTTTTGACATTGGGCCCTTGATTTCACATTATAACATGATGTTCTACTCACCCCTGCTTGTTGTTGGTCATTTGGAGCTGTTCCGAAGATATTCGAGAGGCGTCTGGCTGCTCTCTTGCGATATTCGGCCATGAAACGGTTTCCTATGGGCAACGTTATACAGGCACAAACTATGCTGTTTATAATTTATTAATTACTGTACATTAGCACTGATAACGTGGAGGTGCGTCGCTTACTTAAAAAAATCCGGGTTACTGTAATTTTGAATTTTTGTCGTAAAGTGGGTGTTACTGACGTCCTCGTCGTGCTACTACCACAGACAGCCCACAGACCTGCTGCCTATTTATTCATTCAGCTAAAATTCAAAATTAGTAACCCGGATTTTTTTAAGTAAGCGACGCACCTCCACGTTATCAGTGCTAGTGTACAGTAATTAATAAATTATAAACAGCATAGTTTGTGCCTGTATAACATTGCCCATAGGAAACCGTTTCATGGCCGAATATCTCAAGAGAGCAGCCAGACGCCTCTCGAATATCTTCGGAACAGCTCCAAATTACCAACAACAAGCAGGGGTGAGTAGAACATCATGTTATAATGTGAAATCAAGGGCCCAATGTCAAAAAAACGGTCTTGTCCTTTAAGTTGTTTTCTTAGTTTGTCCTCAACTCACCTCTGTGCACTTTATTTTTGGTAAGAGGCTCAAAACAGGGGTCCGTTTCACATAGCAGGTTCAACAAACTCTGAGTCTACTCCTGATCTCTGAGTTGATCTACTCTGAGATAGAAAACTCTGAGTTTTCGGTTCCAGAAACGCTGATTTGAGTGAGTTTAGTCAACTCTGAGTAGGTTCATCTTGAGTTTGGCGCATGCACCACAACTTTAAAAAGCCAGCATTAATGGAGCCTGATTCGACGAGTCACCTTGGCAACGGGGAAGAGGAGGGGCTACGTTTTTCACCAACCTCGAATTGGAAATCTTAATGCGCTCATACGGCGAGTTTCAACACATTTTTAGAAAGAAGTGCAACACCGCTGCAGCAGCAAAAGTGTAAGTTTAAATGTAGTCCTTTGCAATCACAATAATATTACAGGGAAACTGCTTGAATGGTAGCCCATTCATTTATTTCATTTAGGTGCAATCCCGCGGGGGAGAAGCGCTCTTGGCAGCAGCTTAAGATGAAATATAAAAACATTGTTCAAACAGGTGAGACCTCGCCATGGAGGTACCTCATTTTGATCATGTTTTACACTGTAAAGTAAATATTAAGTGGCTATTTCACTGTGCAGTCGTTTTATCCCCAACATAATGCTGTTCTCACACACACAAATTCAATTCAATTCAATTCAATTCATTTTTATTTATATAGCGCCAAATACAACAAATGTCATCTCAAGGCACTTAGATAATAAAGTCCAATTCAAGCCAATTGGAATTCAATTCATTGTAATCATAATTATTCATAAAATAATCCAATTCGTTCATATAGAGCCAATTCAAAAACAATTTCCTAGCTAAGGAAACCAACAGATTGCACTGAAACTTGTCTTCAGTCCAATCTCCCATCCTGAGCGTGCCTGAGGCGACTGTGGAGAGAAACGACTCCCTTTGAACAGGAAGAAACCTCTGGCAGAACCAGAACCAGGAAGGGTGGCCATCCGCCTCCACCAGCTGGGGTTTGAGAAGACAGAAAAGAGGGGACAACAAACACCATAACACCATTCAAAGGATATCTGTTGGAACAGGGAAACACGAGTTAATGACCACAATAATGTCACATATACATAAAGAGAGTAAAGTGAGGAAAGGTGTGTCAGATGAGGCCCCCCAGCAGTCTAGGCCTATAGCAGCTTAACTATGGGATGTTTCAGGATCACCTGAGCCATCCCTAACTATAAGCTTTATCAAAAAGGAAAGTTTTAAGCCTGGTCTTAAAAGTGGAAAGGGTGTCTGCTTCCCGGACATTTACTGGCAGCTTATTCCACAGAGAGGGGCCTGATAACTGAAGGCTCTGCCTCCCAAACTGGCAGCTTATTCCACAGAGAGGGGCCTGAAAACTGAAGGCTCTGCCTCCCATTCTACTTTTAGAAACTCTGGGAACCTCAAGTAAACCTGCAGTTTGGGAACGAAGTGCTCTGTTAGGAAAATATCTTACAATGAGCTCTTTAAGATATGATGGAGCTCGGTCATTAAGAGCTTTATATGTGAGGAGAAGAATCTTAAAGGGATAGTTCGCCTCTTTTGACATGAAGCTGTGTGACATCCCATATTATCAATATCATTTATGAACATCTTCTTACCACCTGCTGCGTCCTGTGAGCAGAGTTCCAGCTGAGTTTTGGCGTTGATGAAGGTAGTCCGGCTAGTTGGCTAGGGTTTAAAAAATAAAGCGTTTTGCTTCTCAAAACAATATGCGTTCAACAGAGTAATACATTTGCATCACAAAATCGTTCTCCAGGAAAAAGTCAGACCTCACAATGGCTTGGCCCTATTTTCTCTCCCTTTGTATCACTGCGTGCTGCCGACAGCCGCGCCTGTTACGGTGTTTGCTGCTCAGAAGCAGGGGACTGCTCGCTCTGCACTTCGGTCTGCACGGTCTGCACAGCAGGCAGTGATACGAAGGGAGAGAAAATAGGGCCAAGCCATGGACAGAATGCTTCGTATGGACGAAAAAGGCCCATTACATAAAGAAAGAGGTGATTTGTATTGAGTGTTGCAGTTTCGTGAGCTTAACAACATATTTAAAGTTAAATGGATCATTCAGTTGATCAAAAATAGGAGCAGGATATGGAATGTCTTTCCTAACTATCTGTTTAATTGTTCATTCGAGGCTGCTGATTTATAATCATAACTTGTCACCACACTGTTATTATATCTGGAAAAACAATGATATTCTATAGAAGAATATCCAAACAGTAAATCAGCTACTTGATGAAAGAGGCGTATCACTATCACATACATGCTTCCTAAATAAATTACAATTCCCAGATAAACCAAAGGAATTGTATTCCCAGGAAAGGATCTGGACATTCTGATGCTAATGTGCACGGCTGCTTTTTTTAAACATCAGGGGACCCAGCATGTCAGAAAATAAGTGTCCTAACAGACGTATGAGACAAGCATACAAGGAATGTTTTATTCTGGGCCTTTCTGTTCCATAAGGTCAGTTGGAGAAAAGCATGAACAAACGTTGATAAATATTTAGTTTCTAATAAAATGAAGGAAGAAACATTCAAGATTCTTCACAGGATTTATCCAGTGAAAGATTTCAGCTTGACATTGAATATACACGTGATCTCTGACACTTAATAAAGAAACACAGCTTATATTCAACAATGTTTTGAGCGGACCTTTGTCACATTTTGGCGAGGACATTTGGAACTCTGATTGAAACTGAATTGTATGATGTCATTACTTATTTTGTAATAAGTAATAATGTAACAATTTGGATCGTAATAAATATTGTTTTATAATGCAAATGTTTATTTTACTTGGTAAATTTCAAATTTCATAGCACAGATTTATGTTCTATGAAAAATAAGAAACCCACAAGGATTTATACCTTACTTTCTCTATTGAACTTTTTAACATTAGAACTTCAGGCACTCCTGGCATTATGTGTACTTTTTAAATTGCACTTTTATTCGCTCTTTATCTGTTGTTGTAGAAAAACTTTACAACATTTTTCATGGTTATATGGCTCTATGCGCATGTTAAGACTACGTAAGTTTTTTATTTTTTTATTTTAAATGCACAGGGAAGCATAAGTCTGCATTGATTTCTGACTTTTTCAGAGAATTTAGAGATGAAGCACCAGATCCAGAAGATGGCGGTAATGAACCCCACAGGAACTCTCCGCTGCCATCAGAAGAAGAAGAAGCTAAAGAAAAGTCGGTGAGCAGTCCGGAGGCTGCTGGATAATATAATAATATGCAACAACAATAGAAGAGACTGTGGGAACAAAGGGAACCGTTTCCCGCCACAGATGTGTGCGGGCCCCGGGAGGGAAGTTCCGTCCGGATAATTCTGCGCTTCTGTTCCGCAACAAAGATTCGTTTTATATCGCGATGCTGTGTTTTCATGTCACCGCCGGAGACAAACATGGCGGTGTGTACAAACCTGTGCTCTGTTCCTAGTGTTTGTTGGGCTCCTCAGCACCGACAGAGCAGCAGTTCTTTATATGAAGGATGAGCTGTGAATGGACCCAAAAAGTTCCGCTTTATAAACCGTGTATTGTTACTGTGAACGCTTAACTTCAGGTACAACAAAGTCCTGCATAACGAGGGGAAACGACCAGGTACCACAAAAATGACCGAGTCTAATCCAACCAGTGTTCCCCGTCCCTCTGGCTTGTGCAGCGGCGGTGGTGGTGGTTTCACCGCCGGCAGGGGACTCCCAGGTCGGGTCAGGAGTGTCTCCGCGGCCACTCAGCCTGGAAGGCTGACATCTCTCAGAACCAGGGACCTGACACTTGGCGGAGCCTTTAAAAAAACAAAGGTATGGAAGGGCACAGCAGCACTGGCACAATGCTCAGTCTGATCTTATTTCCAGTTGTGTTCATCAAAGCACCGAATCCCACAGCAAAGGGTGGTCTGTGGGCCCCAACATGGGCAGCATCTGTAGCTGCTGGGCTCAGTGATATGTGGCTGTCTGCTCTGCCCTGCAGGTTCACTGTACTGTATATGCTCCCCAACTGAAGGGCCACCTTTGGCCCCAACACTGGAAGTGTGCTTCAGTTGGGGAGCACACTCACACTGTGAGCCACCTTTGGCCCTAACAGCAGCGCCTGTCATGTACTCAGGTATGGCCTTTGGGCCACGTGTAGCCCAGATTACTGAGTGATGCAGTTAAGTGCAATCATTTCCCAGATTAGGTCCACATTTGTCTGCTGTCTCAGGAAAAGTGTAAAAAAAAAAGCATTAAAAGGACTTTGGGGTGAATAATCACATCCACTGCAGCAGATGTTGCCAACCAAACTGTCCAAAAGTCTGAGTCCGTACCACCACATGGCAGCTTTTAAGGAAAATCCCTGTAAGGTATTTCTTTTCGAACTGGCGGCCTGTCCAGGGTGTACCCCGCCTCTCGCCCATTGACTGCTGGGATAGGCTCCAGCCCCCCCGCGACCCGACCGACGGATTCAGCGGTATAGAAAATGGATGGATGGATGGTATTTCTTTTCTTAGTCTGTTGGCAAGCATGTGAATAAAGGCCGATAATAAAAGGCTGGTTACATGTGCGGTACAGCTGAAAAAGGAGAAATTCTGTCACTGCTTCCTAATGCACACATGGCAGACAGAGGGGGGCTCAGCCCCACGTAAGGGTGGGCTCACACAGCATACAGCTGTGCAGGGTGGGCTCACACAGCATGCAGCTGTGCAGGGTGGGCTCACACAGCATGCAGCTGTGCAGGGTGGGCTCACACACAGCTGTGCAGGGTGGGCTCACACAGCACGCAGCTGTGCAGGGTGGGCTCACACAGCACGCAGCTGTGCAGGGTGGGCTCACACACAGCTGTGCAGGGTGGGCTCACACAGCACGCAGCTGTTCAGGGTGGGCTCACACACAGCTGTGCAGGGTGGGCTCACACACAGCTGTGCAGGGTGGGCTCACACAGCACGCAGCTGTGCAGGGTGGGCTCACACAGCACACAGCTGTGCAGGGTGGGCTCACACAGCATGCAGCTGTGCAGGGTGGGCTCACACACAGCATGCAGCTGTGCAGGGTGGGCTCACACACAGCATGCAGCTGTGCAGGGTGGGCTCACACAGCACACAGCTGTGCAGGGTGGGCTCACACACAGCATGCAGCTGTGCAGGGTGGGCTCACACAGCACACAGCTGTGCAGGGTGGGCTCACATAGCATACAGCTGTGCAGGGTGGGCTCACACATCACACAGCTGTGCAGGGTGGGCTCACACAGCATGCAGCTGTGCAGGGTGGGCTCACACAGCACGCAGCTGTGCAGGGTGGGCTCACATAGCATACAGCTGTGCAGGGTGGGCTCACACAGCATGCAGCTGTGCAGGGTGGGCTCACACAGCACGCAGCTGTGCAGGGTGGGCTCACGCAGCTGTGCAGGGTGGGCTCACACAGCATGCAGCTGTGCAGGGTGGGCTCACATACAGCATGCAGCTGTGCAGGGTGGGCTCACATACAGCATGCAGCTGTGCAGGGTGGGCTGAGTGATGACAGCTGGTTATTCTGACTTCAGTAAACTACTTCCTGTTGTTGTTGTGGTGTAAACAGGTCAGTGATCAGCTGACTGTTGTCATCATTCAGTCACTCCTCCATCTGTAGTTTTCTTCTGTACGCTATGAGTACATGAACAATAAGACATTAAATGTATTAGCATTAATACTTATGTTCATGCTATTAATGCCAACATTAATCTTATACTAATTAGAATTAGTAAGCTATTTCACATGTATACACAGCATCTTTGTTTTTAATCTAAATGAATATTTGGTATTTATTTACCCTCTGTTTTTATTTCTTTTGTTTATTTCAGAAAACCTTTGAGCCCAATGTTCATTCTGAGAGGAAAAGTAAAGATGAGTGAGTGACCATCAGCATGTTTTAGAATGATGAAAAAAGCTTTTTCCATCTTTCAGATGACGTCAGGTTGAGTTGTGTAATGCATGTTCCCTTCCTCAGGTTAAAGGAAGAGATCCAGGTAGCTCCTAAAAAGGAGAGAAAAGAGAGGGATGAAAGGAGAAGAGAGAACAGAGTCAGGAGGAAAGAGAGACCGAAGACCATCCAGTCCCACTCCATCTTTGAACAAGGTCCTGCTGTCTCCGAGCTCAGAGCAGGTGACTCCTCTTCTCTTTGTTTCCGTTCTAACGGGACGTAAAGCAGCACCTCAGACCAATCATTTCTTCCCCACAACCAACCTCTGTCTACAGGCTGGCATGGTGCCACCGGACTCTGTAGCTCTACCTCCTCTCCTGTCTGCAAACCGGTCGAGGAAGACGGGAAGGTGCTGGAGAAGGATGAAGATCATCTCCTCAGTAAACTGCAGAGAGATGACGTGAGTGATTCCTGCCTCTTTTCTGTCAACATTTAAAGGCAGGGTAGGGGATCTTTTTCTGGAACATTTTTTTACATATTGCTTGAAATACTCTTCACACCCCCATTGCAACCAATTAATTAAAAGTTTTGACACAAATATGAAAAGTTTTAGTGGCCTCTAGAACGTACAATCTAGGAAAAACACTATCCAATCATTGTGAACGGACCGTTCACAATGATTGGATACTGATGCCGTCTATCAAACTGCAATCTGCTCCTCCCTCCCCCTCCTTCCCCCTCCTTCCCCCTGTGCGCGTACCCTGCTCCGTGAACGAAGCTTGGCAGGAAGCTAAACTAGAGCCAGCTTGGCTAGCACCTAGCATTATTAAACGTATAGTTAGCATAAACTAAATACTAAATACTAAATACGGCAACGATCGATGCTTGCTGTCAGAACAGCGCTCGTGCACCTTCGTGCTCGTGCGCGTTCATGTACTCTAGAGGCGTGCCTTCGGGGGGAAAGTGAAGAAAAGGGTTGGGACTTTTTACCTGTGTATTTTCAAAATGCAGCTTCGCTGGACTCAAAATCCAGGATCTCCTACCCTACCTTTAAGGATAAAGCTTCACAAATCTGCGTCAGAATTGCCCTCAGATGCTCACATTAACCTTGATGTTGTCTTCTCTTTAGTTTGCCTGTAAAATGGTCCCTTGTCATGCATTTTCCTGGTATGTGATGTGGACAAAATCCCCAGCCTTTCAGTGGAGCTCAGCCTTTCAGTGGAGTTTAGCCTTTCAGTGGAGTTTAGCCTTTCAGTGGAGTTTAGCCTTTCAGTGGAATTTAGCCTTTCAGTGGAGTTTAGCCTTTCAGTGGAATTTAGCCTTTCAGTAGAGTTTAGCCTTTCAGTGGAGCTCAGCCTTTCAGTGGAGTTTAGCCTTTCACTGGAGTTTAGCCTTTCACTGGAGTTTAGCCTTTCAGTGGAGCTCAGCCTTTCAGTGGAGTTTAGCCTTTCAGTGGAGCTCAGCCTTTCAGTGGAGCTCAGCCTTTCAGTGGAGTTTAGCCTTTCAGTGGAGTTTAGCCTTTCACTGGAGTTTAGCCTTTCAGTGGAGCTCAGCCTTTCAGTGGAGCTCAGCCTTTCAGTGGAGTTTAGCCTTTCAGTGGAGTTTAGCCTTTCAGTGGAGCTCAGCCTTTCAGTGGAGTTTAGCCTTTCAGTGGAGCTCAGCCTTTCAGTGGAGCTTAGCCTTTCAGTGGAGCTCAGCCTTTCAGTGGAGTTTAGCCTTTCAGTAGAGTTTAGCCTTTCAGTGGAGTTTATCCTTTCAGTGGAGTTCAGCCTTTCAGTGGAGCTCAGCCTTTCAGTGGAGCTCAGCCTTTCAGTAGAGTTTAGCCTTTCAGTGGAGTTTAGCCTTTCAGTGGAGCTCAGCCTTTCAGTGGAGTTTAGCCTTTCAGTGGAGTTTAGCCTTTCAGTGGAGCTCAGACTTTCAGTGGAGCTCAGCCTTTCAGTGGAGTTTAGCCTTTCAGTGGAGCTCAGCCTTTCAGTGGAGCTCAGCCTTTCAGTGGAGTTTAGCCTTTCAGTGGAGCTTAGCCTTTCAGTGGAGCTCAGCCTTTCAGTGGAGTTTAGCCTTTCAGTGGAGTTTAGCCTTTCAGTGGAGCTCAGACTTTCAGTGGAGTTTAGCCTTTCAGTGGAGCTCAGCCTTTCAGTGGAGTTTAGCCTTTCAGTGGAGCTCAGCCTTTCAGTGGAGCTCAGCCTTTCAGTGGAGCTCAGCCTTTCAGTGGAGCTTAGCCTTTCAGTGGAGTTTAGCCTTTCAGTGGAGTTTAGCCTTTCAGTGGAGCTCAGCCTTTCAGTGGAGTTTAGACTTTCAGTGGAGCTCAGCCTTTCAGTGGAGCTCAGCCTTTCAGTGGAGCTTAGCCTTTCAGTGGAGTTTAGCCTTTCAATGGAGTTTAGCCTTTCAGTGGAGTTTAGCCTTTCAGTGGAGTTTAGCCTTTCAGTGGAGCTTAGCCTTTCAGTGGAGCTCAGCCTTTCAGTGGAGCTTAGCCTTTCAGTGGAGCTTAGCCTTTCAGTGGAGCTCAGCCTTTCAGTGGAGCTCAGCCTTTCAGTGGAGCTCAGCCTTTCAGTGGAGTTTAGCCTTTCAGTGGAGCTCAGACTTTCAGTGGAGCTCAGCCTTTCAGTGGAGCTCAGCCTTTCAGTGGAGTTTAGCCTTTCAGTGGAGCTCAGCCTTTCAGTGGAGCTCAGCCTTTCAGTGGAGCTCAGCCTTTCAGTGGAGCTCAGCCTTTCAGTGGAGCTCAGCCTTTCAGTGGAGTTTAGCCTTTCAGTGGAGCTCAGCCTTTCAATGGAGTTTAGCCTTTCAGTGGAGCTCAGCCTTTCAGTGGAGTTTAGCCTTTCAGTGGAGTTTAGCCTTTCAGTGGAGTTTAGCCTTTCAGTGGAGTTTAGCCTTTCAGTGGAGCTCAGCCTTTCAGTAGAGTGTAGCCTTTCAGTGGAGTTTAGCCTTTCAGTGGAGCTCAGACTTTCAGTGGAGCTCAGCCTTTCAGTGGAGTTTAGCCTTTCAGTGGAGCTTAGCCTTTCAGTGGAGCTCAGCCTTTCAGTGGAGCTCAGCCTTTCAGTGGAGTTTAGCCTTTCAGTGGAGTTTAGCCTTTCAGTGATGTTTAGCCTTTCAGTGGAGTTTAGCCTTTCAGTGGAGCTCAGCCTTTCAGTGGAGCTCAGCCTTTCAGTGGAGCTTAGCCTTTCAGTGGAGCTCAGCCTTTCAGTGGAGCTTAGCCTTTCAGTGGAGTTTAGCCTTTCAGTGGAGTTTAGCCTTTCAGTGGAGCTCAGCCTTTCAGTGGAGTTTAGCCTTTCAGTGGAGCTCAGCCTTTCAGTGGAGCTCAGCCTTTCAGTGGAGCTTAGCCTTTCAGTGGAGCTTAGCCTTTCAGTGGAGCTCAGCCTTTCAGTGGAGTTTAGCCTTTCAGTAGAGTTTAGCCTTTCAGTGGAGTTTATCCTTTCAGTGGAGTTCAGCCTTTCAGTGGAGCTCAGCCTTTCAGTGGAGCTCAGCCTTTCAGTGGAGTTTAGCCTTTCAGTAGAGTTTAGCCTTTCAGTGGAGTTTAGCCTTTCAGTGGAGCTCAGCCTTTCAGTGGAGTTTAGCCTTTCAGTGGAGTTTAGCCTTTCAGTGGAGCTCAGACTTTCAGTGGAGCTCAGCCTTTCAGTGGAGTTTAGCCTTTCAGTGGAGCTCAGCCTTTCAGTGGAGCTCAGCCTTTCAGTGGAGTTTAGCCTTTCAGTGGAGCTTAGCCTTTCAGTGGAGCTCAGCCTTTCAGTGGAGTTTAGCCTTTCAGTGGAGTTTAGCCTTTCAGTGGAGCTCAGACTTTCAGTGGAGTTTAGCCTTTCAGTGGAGCTCAGCCTTTCAGTGGAGTTTAGCCTTTCAGTGGAGCTCAGCCTTTCAGTGGAGCTCAGCCTTTCAGTGGAGCTCAGCCTTTCAGTGGAGCTTAGCCTTTCAGTGGAGTTTAGCCTTTCAGTGGAGTTTAGCCTTTCAGTGGAGCTCAGCCTTTCAGTGGAGTTTAGACTTTCAGTGGAGCTCAGCCTTTCAGTGGAGCTCAGCCTTTCAGTGGAGCTTAGCCTTTCAGTGGAGTTTAGCCTTTCAATGGAGTTTAGCCTTTCAGTGGAGTTTAGCCTTTCAGTGGAGTTTAGCCTTTCAGTGGAGCTTAGCCTTTCAGTGGAGCTCAGCCTTTCAGTGGAGCTTAGCCTTTCAGTGGAGCTTAGCCTTTCAGTGGAGCTCAGCCTTTCAGTGGAGCTCAGCCTTTCAGTGGAGCTCAGCCTTTCAGTGGAGTTTAGCCTTTCAGTGGAGCTCAGACTTTCAGTGGAGCTCAGCCTTTCAGTGGAGCTCAGCCTTTCAGTGGAGCTCAGCCTTTCAGTGGAGTTTAGCCTTTCAGTGGAGCTCAGCCTTTCAGTGGAGCTCAGCCTTTCAGTGGAGCTCAGCCTTTCAGTGGAGCTCAGCCTTTCAGTGGAGCTTAGCCTTTCAGTGGAGTTTAGCCTTTCAGTGGAGCTCAGCCTTTCAATGGAGTTTAGCCTTTCAGTGGAGCTCAGCCTTTCAGTGGAGTTTAGCCTTTCAGTGGAGTTTAGCCTTTCAGTGGAGTTTAGCCTTTCAGTGGAGTTTAGCCTTTCAGTGGAGCTCAGCCTTTCAGTAGAGTGTAGCCTTTCAGTGGAGTTTAGCCTTTCAGTGGAGCTCAGACTTTCAGTGGAGCTCAGCCTTTCAGTGGAGTTTAGCCTTTCAGTGGAGCTTAGCCTTTCAGTGGAGCTCAGCCTTTCAGTGGAGCTCAGCCTTTCAGTGGAGTTTAGCCTTTCAGTGGAGTTTAGCCTTTCAGTGATGTTTAGCCTTTCAGTGGAGTTTAGCCTTTCAGTGGAGCTCAGCCTTTCAGTGGAGCTCAGCCTTTCAGTGGAGCTTAGCCTTTCAGTGGAGCTCAGCCTTTCAGTGGAGCTTAGCCTTTCAGTGGAGTTTAGCCTTTCAGTGGAGTTTAGCCTTTCAGTGGAGCTCAGCCTTTCAGTGGAGTTTAGCCTTTCAGTGGAGCTCAGCCTTTCAGTGGAGCTCAGCCTTTCAGTGGAGCTTAGCCTTTCAGTGGAGTTTAGCCTTTCAATGGAGTTTAGCCTTTCAGTGGAGTTTAGCCTTTCAGTGGAGCTCAGCCTTTCAGTGGAGTTTAGCCTTTCAGTGGAGTTTAGCCTTTCAGTGGAGCTCAGCCTTTCAGTGGAGTTTAGCCTTTCAGTGGAGTTTAGCCTTTCAGTGGAGCTCAGCCTTTCAGTGGAGTTTAGCCTTTCAGTGGAGCTCAGCCTTTCAGTGGAGCTCAGCCTTTCAGTGGAGCTCAGCCTTTCAGTGGAGCTCAGCCTTTCAGTGGAGCTCAGCCTTTCAGTGGAGCTCAGCCTTTCAGTGGAGTTTAGCCTTTCAGTGGAGCTCAGACTTTCAGTGGAGTTTAGCCTTTCAGTGGAGTTTAGCCTTTCAGTGGAGCTCAGCCTTTCAGTGGAGCTTAGCCTTTCAGTGGAGCTCAGCCTTTCAGTGGAGCTCAGCCTTTCAGTGGAGTTTAGCCTTTCAGTGGAGCTCAGACTTTCAGTGGAGCTCAGCCTTTCAGTGGAGTTTAGCCTTTCAGTGGAGCTCAGCCTTTCAGTAGAGTTTAGCCTTTCAGTGGAGCTCAGCCTTTCAGTGGAGTTTAGCCTTTCAGTGGAGCTCAGCCTTTCAGTGGAGCTCAGCCTTTCAGTGGAGCTCAGCCTTTCAGTGGAGCTCAGCCTTTCAGTGGAGCTCAGCCTTTCAGTGGAGTTTAGCCTTTCAGTGGAGCTCAGCCTTTCAATGGAGTTTAGCCTTTCAGTGGAGCTCAGCCTTTCAGTGGAGTTTAGCCTTTCAGTGGAGTTTAGCCTTTCAGTGGAGTTTAGCCTTTCAGTGGAGTTTAGCCTTTCAGTGGAGCTCAGCCTTTCAGTAGAGTGTAGCCTTTCAGTGGAGTTTAGCCTTTCAGTGGAGCTCAGACTTTCAGTGGAGCTCAGCCTTTCAGTGGAGTTTAGCCTTTCAGTGGAGTTTAGCCTTTCAGTGGAGCTTAGCCTTTCAGTGGAGCTCAGCCTTTCAGTGGAGCTCAGCCTTTCAGTGGAGTTTAGCCTTTCAGTGGAGTTTAGCCTTTCAGTGATGTTTAGCCTTTCAGTGGAGTTTAGCCTTTCAGTGGAGCTCAGCCTTTCAGTGGAGCTCAGCCTTTCAGTGGAGCTTAGCCTTTCAGTGGAGCTCAGCCTTTCAGTGGAGCTTAGCCTTTCAGTGGAGTTTAGCCTTTCAGTGGAGTTTAGCCTTTCAGTGGAGCTCAGCCTTTCAGTGGAGTTTAGCCTTTCAGTGGAGCTCAGCCTTTCAGTGGAGCTCAGCCTTTCAGTGGAGCTTAGCCTTTCAGTGGAGCTTAGCCTTTCAGTGGAGCTCAGCCTTTCAGTGGAGTTTAGCCTTTCAGTAGAGTTTAGCCTTTCAGTGGAGTTTATCCTTTCAGTGGAGTTCAGCCTTTCAGTGGAGCTCAGCCTTTCAGTGGAGCTCAGCCTTTCAGTGGAGTTTAGCCTTTCAGTAGAGTTTAGCCTTTCAGTGGAGTTTAGCCTTTCAGTGGAGCTCAGCCTTTCAGTGGAGTTTAGCCTTTCAGTGGAGTTTAGCCTTTCAGTGGAGCTCAGACTTTCAGTGGAGCTCAGCCTTTCAGTGGAGTTTAGCCTTTCAGTGGAGCTCAGCCTTTCAGTGGAGCTCAGCCTTTCAGTGGAGTTTAGCCTTTCAGTGGAGCTTAGCCTTTCAGTGGAGCTCAGCCTTTCAGTGGAGTTTAGCCTTTCAGTGGAGTTTAGCCTTTCAGTGGAGCTCAGACTTTCAGTGGAGTTTAGCCTTTCAGTGGAGCTCAGCCTTTCAGTGGAGTTTAGCCTTTCAGTGGAGCTCAGCCTTTCAGTGGAGCTCAGCCTTTCAGTGGAGCTCAGCCTTTCAGTGGAGCTTAGCCTTTCAGTGGAGTTTAGCCTTTCAGTGGAGTTTAGCCTTTCAGTGGAGCTCAGCCTTTCAGTGGAGTTTAGACTTTCAGTGGAGCTCAGCCTTTCAGTGGAGCTCAGCCTTTCAGTGGAGCTTAGCCTTTCAGTGGAGTTTAGCCTTTCAATGGAGTTTAGCCTTTCAGTGGAGTTTAGCCTTTCAGTGGAGTTTAGCCTTTCAGTGGAGCTTAGCCTTTCAGTGGAGCTCAGCCTTTCAGTGGAGCTTAGCCTTTCAGTGGAGCTTAGCCTTTCAGTGGAGCTCAGCCTTTCAGTGGAGCTCAGCCTTTCAGTGGAGCTCAGCCTTTCAGTGGAGTTTAGCCTTTCAGTGGAGCTCAGACTTTCAGTGGAGCTCAGCCTTTCAGTGGAGCTCAGCCTTTCAGTGGAGCTCAGCCTTTCAGTGGAGTTTAGCCTTTCAGTGGAGCTCAGCCTTTCAGTGGAGCTCAGCCTTTCAGTGGAGCTCAGCCTTTCAGTGGAGCTCAGCCTTTCAGTGGAGCTCAGCCTTTCAGTGGAGCTTAGCCTTTCAGTGGAGTTTAGCCTTTCAGTGGAGCTCAGCCTTTCAATGGAGTTTAGCCTTTCAGTGGAGCTCAGCCTTTCAGTGGAGTTTAGCCTTTCAGTGGAGTTTAGCCTTTCAGTGGAGTTTAGCCTTTCAGTGGAGTTTAGCCTTTCAGTGGAGCTCAGCCTTTCAGTAGAGTGTAGCCTTTCAGTGGAGTTTAGCCTTTCAGTGGAGCTCAGACTTTCAGTGGAGCTCAGCCTTTCAGTGGAGTTTAGCCTTTCAGTGGAGCTTAGCCTTTCAGTGGAGCTCAGCCTTTCAGTGGAGCTCAGCCTTTCAGTGGAGTTTAGCCTTTCAGTGGAGTTTAGCCTTTCAGTGATGTTTAGCCTTTCAGTGGAGTTTAGCCTTTCAGTGGAGCTCAGCCTTTCAGTGGAGCTCAGCCTTTCAGTGGAGCTTAGCCTTTCAGTGGAGCTCAGCCTTTCAGTGGAGCTTAGCCTTTCAGTGGAGTTTAGCCTTTCAGTGGAGTTTAGCCTTTCAGTGGAGCTCAGCCTTTCAGTGGAGTTTAGCCTTTCAGTGGAGCTCAGCCTTTCAGTGGAGCTCAGCCTTTCAGTGGAGCTTAGCCTTTCAGTGGAGTTTAGCCTTTCAATGGAGTTTAGCCTTTCAGTGGAGTTTAGCCTTTCAGTGGAGCTCAGCCTTTCAGTGGAGTTTAGCCTTTCAGTGGAGTTTAGCCTTTCAGTGGAGCTCAGCCTTTCAGTGGAGTTTAGCCTTTCAGTGGAGTTTAGCCTTTCAGTGGAGCTCAGCCTTTCAGTGGAGTTTAGCCTTTCAGTGGAGCTCAGCCTTTCAGTGGAGCTCAGCCTTTCAGTGGAGCTCAGCCTTTCAGTGGAGCTCAGCCTTTCAGTGGAGCTCAGCCTTTCAGTGGAGTTTAGCCTTTCAGTGGAGCTCAGACTTTCAGTGGAGTTTAGCCTTTCAGTGGAGTTTAGCCTTTCAGTGGAGCTCAGCCTTTCAGTGGAGCTTAGCCTTTCAGTGGAGCTCAGCCTTTCAGTGGAGCTCAGCCTTTCAGTGGAGTTTAGCCTTTCAGTGGAGCTCAGACTTTCAGTGGAGCTCAGCCTTTCAGTGGAGTTTAGCCTTTCAGTGGAGCTCAGCCTTTCAGTAGAGTTTAGCCTTTCAGTGGAGCTCAGCCTTTCAGTGGAGTTTAGCCTTTCAGTGGAGTTTAGCCTTTCAGTGGAGCTCAGCCTTTCAGTGGAGCTCAGCCTTTCAGTGGAGCTCAGCCTTTCAGTGGAGTTTAGCCTTTCAGTGGAGTTTAGCCTTTCAGTGGAGTTTAGCCTTTCAGTGGAGTTTAGCCTTTCAGTGGAGCTCAGCCTTTCAGTGGAGCTCAGCCTTTCAGTGGAGCTCAGCCTTTCAGTGGAGCTCAGCCTTTCAGTGGAGCTCAGCCTTTCAGTGGAGTTTAGCCTTTCAGTGGAGCTCAGCCTTTCAGTGGAGCTCAGCCTTTCAGTGGAGCTCAGCCTTTCAGTGGAGTTTAGCCTTTCAGTGGAGTTTAGCCTTTCACTGGAGTTTAGCCTTTCACTGGAGTTTAGCCTTTCAGTGGAGTTTAGCCTTTCAGTGGAGCTCAGACTTTCAGTGGAGCTCAGCCTTTCAGTGGAGTTTAGCCTTTCAGTGGAGCTCAGCCTTTCAGTGGAGCTCAGCCTTTCAGTGGAGTTTAGCCTTTCAGTGGAGCTCAGCCTTTCAGTGGAGCTCAGCCTTTCAGTGGAGCTCAGCCTTTCAGTGGAGCTCAGCCTTTCAGTGGAGTTTAGCCTTTCAGTGGAGTTTAGCCTTTCACTGGAGTTTAGCCTTTCACTGGAGTTTAGCCTTTCAGTGGAGTTTAGCCTTTCAGTGGAGCTCAGCCTTTCAGTGGAGCTCAGCCTTTCAGTGGAGTTTAGCCTTTCAGTGGAGCTCAGCCTTTCAGTGGAGCTCAGCCTTTCAGTGGAGCTCAGCCTTTCAGTTGAGCTTAGCCTTTCAGTGGAGTTTAGCCTTTCAGTGGAGTTTAGCCTTTCAGTGGAGCTCAGCCTTTCAGTGGAGTTTAGCCTTTCAGTGGAGTTTAGCCTTTCAATGGAGCTCAGCCTTTCAGTGGAGTTTAGCCTTTCAGTGGAGTTTAGCCTTTCAGTGGAGTTTAGCCTTTCAGTGGAGTTTAGCCTTTCAATGGAGCTCAGCTTTTCAGTGGAGTTTAGCCTTTCAGTGGAGCTTAGCCTTTCAGTGGAGCTCAGCCTTTCAGTGGAGTTTAGCCTTTCAGTGGAATTTAGCCTTTCAGTGGAATTTAGCCTTTCAGTGGAGTTTAGCCTTTCAGTGGAGTTTAGCCTTTCAGTGGAGCTCAGCCTTTCAGTGGAGTTTAGCCTTTCAGTGGAGTTTAGCCTTTCAGTAGAGTTTAGACTTTCAGTGGAGCTCAGACTTTCAGTGGAGCTCAGCCTTTCAGTGGAGTTTAGCCTTTCAGTGGAGCTCAGCCTTTCAGTGGAGTTTAGCCTTTCAGTGGAGTTTAGCCTTTCAGTGGAGCTCAGCCTTTCAGTGGAGTTTAGCCTTTCAGTGGAATTTAGCCTTTCAGTGGAGTTTAGTCTTTCAGTGGAGTTTAGCCTTTCAATGGAGCTCAGCCTTTCAGTAGAGCTCAGCCTTTCAGTAGAGTTTAGCCTTTCAGTGGAGTTTAGCCTTTCAGTGGAGTTTAGCCTTTCAGTGGAGCTCAGCCTTTCAGTGGAGCTCAGCCTTTCAGTGGAGCTCAGCCTTTCAGTGGAGCTTAGCCTTTCAGTGGAGTTTAGCCTTTCAGTGGAGTTTAGCCTTTCAGTGGAGCTCAGCCTTTCAGTGGAGTTTAGACTTTCAGTGGAGCTCAGCCTTTCAGTGGAGCTCAGCCTTTCAGTGGAGCTTAGCCTTTCAGTGGAGTTTAGCCTTTCAATGGAGTTTAGCCTTTCAGTGGAGTTTAGCCTTTCAGTGGAGCTTAGCCTTTCAGTGGAGTTTAGCCTTTCAGTGGAGTTTAGCCTTTCAGTGGAGTTTAGCCTTTCAGTGGAGCTTAGCCTTTCAGTGGAGCTCAGCCTTTCAGTGGAGCTTAGCCTTTCAGTGGAGCTTAGCCTTTCAGTGGAGCTCAGCCTTTCAGTGGAGCTCAGCCTTTCAGTGGAGCTCAGCCTTTCAGTGGAGTTTAGCCTTTCAGTGGAGCTCAGACTTTCAGTGGAGCTCAGCCTTTCAGTGGAGCTCAGCCTTTCAGTGGAGCTCAGCCTTTCAGTGGAGTTTAGCCTTTCAGTGGAGCTCAGCCTTTCAGTGGAGCTCAGCCTTTCAGTGGAGCTCAGCCTTTCAGTGGAGCTCAGCCTTTCAGTGGAGCTTAGCCTTTCAGTGGAGTTTAGCCTTTCAGTGGAGCTCAGCCTTTCAATGGAGTTTAGCCTTTCAGTGGAGCTCAGCCTTTCAGTGGAGTTTAGCCTTTCAGTGGAGTTTAGCCTTTCAGTGGAGTTTAGCCTTTCAGTGGAGCTCAGCCTTTCAGTAGAGTGTAGCCTTTCAGTGGAGTTTAGCCTTTCAGTGGAGCTCAGACTTTCAGTGGAGCTCAGCCTTTCAGTGGAGTTTAGCCTTTCAGTGGAGCTTAGCCTTTCAGTGGAGCTCAGCCTTTCAGTGGAGCTCAGCCTTTCAGTGGAGTTTAGCCTTTCAGTGGAGTTTAGCCTTTCAGTGATGTTTAGCCTTTCAGTGGAGTTTAGCCTTTCAGTGGAGCTCAGCCTTTCAGTGGAGCTCAGCCTTTCAGTGGAGCTTAGCCTTTCAGTGGAGCTCAGCCTTTCAGTGGAGCTCAGCCTTTCAGTGGAGCTCAGCCTTTCAGTGGAGTTTAGCCTTTCAGTGGAGTTTAGCCTTTCAGTGGAGTTTAGCCTTTCAGTGGAGTTTAGCCTTTCAGTGGAGTTTAGCCTTTCAGTGGAGCTCAGCCTTTCAGTGGAGTTTAGCCTTTCAGTGGAGCTCAGCCTTTCAGTGGAGCTCAGCCTTTCAGTGGAGCTTAGCCTTTCAGTGGAGTTTAGCCTTTCAATGGAGTTTAGCCTTTCAGTGGAGCTCAGCCTTTCAGTGGAGTTTAGCCTTTCAGTGGAGTTTAGCCTTTCAGTGGAGCTCAGCCTTTCAGTGGAGTTTAGCCTTTCAGTGGAGTTTAGCCTTTCAGTGGAGCTCAGCCTTTCAGTGGAGTTTAGCCTTTCAGTGGAGCTCAGCCTTTCAGTGGAGCTCAGCCTTTCAGTGGAGCTCAGCCTTTCAGTGGAGCTCAGCCTTTCAGTGGAGCTCAGCCTTTCAGTGGAGCTCAGCCTTTCAGTGGAGTTTAGCCTTTCAGTGGAGCTCAGACTTTCAGTGGAGTTTAGCCTTTCAGTGGAGTTTAGCCTTTCAGTGGAGCTCAGCCTTTCAGTGGAGCTTAGCCTTTCAGTGGAGCTCAGCCTTTCAGTGGAGCTCAGCCTTTCAGTGGAGTTTAGCCTTTCAGTGGAGCTCAGACTTTCAGTGGAGCTCAGCCTTTCAGTGGAGTTTAGCCTTTCAGTGGAGCTCAGCCTTTCAGTAGAGTTTAGCCTTTCAGTGGAGCTCAGCCTTTCAGTGGAGTTTAGCCTTTCAGTGGAGTTTAGCCTTTCAGTGGAGCTCAGCCTTTCAGTGGAGCTCAGCCTTTCAGTGGAGCTCAGCCTTTCAGTGGAGCTCAGCCTTTCAGTGGAGTTTAGCCTTTCAGTGGAGCTCAGCCTTTCAGTGGAGCTCAGCCTTTCAGTGGAGCTCAGCCTTTCAGTGGAGCTCAGCCTTTCAGTGGAGTTTAGCCTTTCAGTGGAGTTTAGCCTTTCACTGGAGTTTAGCCTTTCACTGGAGTTTAGCCTTTCAGTGGAGTTTAGCCTTTCAGTGGAGCTCAGACTTTCAGTGGAGCTCAGCCTTTCAGTGGAGTTTAGCCTTTCAGTGGAGCTCAGCCTTTCAGTGGAGCTCAGCCTTTCAGTGGAGTTTAGCCTTTCAGTGGAGCTCAGCCTTTCAGTGGAGCTCAGCCTTTCAGTGGAGCTCAGCCTTTCAGTGGAGCTCAGCCTTTCAGTGGAGTTTAGCCTTTCAGTGGAGTTTAGCCTTTCACTGGAGTTTAGCCTTTCACTGGAGTTTAGCCTTTCAGTGGAGTTTAGCCTTTCAGTGGAGCTCAGCCTTTCAGTGGAGCTCAGCCTTTCAGTGGAGTTTAGCCTTTCAGTGGAGCTCAGCCTTTCAGTGGAGCTCAGCCTTTCAGTGGAGCTTAGCCTTTCAGTGGAGTTTAGCCTTTCAGTGGAGTTTAGCCTTTCAGTGGAGCTCAGCCTTTCAGTGGAGTTTAGCCTTTCAGTGGAGTTTAGCCTTTCAATGGAGCTCAGCCTTTCAGTGGAGTTTAGCCTTTCAGTGGAGTTTAGCCTTTCAATGGAGCTCAGCTTTTCAGTGGAGTTTAGCCTTTCAGTGGAGCTTAGCCTTTCAGTGGAGCTCAGCCTTTCAGTGGAGTTTAGCCTTTCAGTGGAATTTAGCCTTTCAGTGGAATTTAGCCTTTCAGTGGAGTTTAGCCTTTCAGTGGAGTTTAGCCTTTCAGTGGAGCTCAGCCTTTCAGTGGAGTTTAGCCTTTCAGTGGAGTTTAGCCTTTCAGTAGAGTTTAGACTTTCAGTGGAGCTCAGACTTTCAGTGGAGCTCAGCCTTTCAGTGGAGTTTAGCCTTTCAGTGGAGCTCAGCCTTTCAGTGGAGTTTAGCCTTTCAGTGGAGTTTAGCCTTTCAGTGGAGCTCAGCCTTTCAGTGGAGTTTAGCCTTTCAGTGGAATTTAGCCTTTCAGTGGAGTTTAGCCTTTCAGTGGAGTTTAGCCTTTCAATGGAGCTCAGCCTTTCAGTAGAGCTCAGCCTTTCAGTAGAGTTTAGCCTTTCAGTGGAGTTTAGCCTTTCAGTGGAGTTTAGCCTTTCAGTGGAGCTCAGCCTTTCAGTGGAGCTCAGCTTTTCAGTGGAGTTTAGCCTTTCAGTGGAGTTTAGCCTTTCAGTGGAGTTTAGCCTTTCAGTGGAGCTTAGCCTTTCAGTGGAGCTCAGCCTTTCAGTGGAGCTCAGCCTTTCAGTGGAGTTTAGCCTTTCAGTGGAGTTTAGCCTTTCAGTGGAGTTTAGCCTTTCAGTGGAGTTTAGCCTTTCAATGGAGCTCAGCCTTTCAGTAGAGCTCAGCCTTTCAGTAGAGTTTAGCCTTTCAGTGGAGTTTAGCCTTTCAGTGGAGTTTAGCCTTTCAGTGGAGCTCAGCCTTTCAGTGGAGCTCAGCTTTTCAGTGGAGTTTAGCCTTTCAGTGGAGTTTAGCCTTTCAGTGGAGTTTAGCCTTTCAGTGGAGCTTAGCCTTTCAGTGGAGCTCAGCCTTTCAGTGGAGCTCAGCCTTTCAGTGGAGTTTAGCCTTTCAGTGGAGTTTAGCCTTTCAGTGGAGTTTAGCCTTTCAGTGGAGCTCAGCCTTTCAGTGGAGCTCAGCCTTTCAGTGGAGCTCAGACTTTCAGTGGAGCTCAGCCTTTCAGTGGAGCTCAGCCTTTCAGTGGAGCTCAGCCTTTCAGTGGAGTTTAGCCTTTCAGTGGAGCTCAGCCTTTCAGTGGAGCTTAGCCTTTCAGTGGAGTTTAGCCTTTCAGTGGAGTTTAGCCTTTCAGTGGAGCTCAGCCTTTCAGTGGAGTTTAGCCTTTCAGTGGAGCTCAGCCTTTCAGTGGAGCTCAGCCTTTCAGTGGAGTTTAGCCTTTCAGTGGAGCTCAGACTTTCAGTGGAGCTCAGCCTTTCAGTGGAGCTCAGCCTTTCAGTGGAGTTTAGCCTTTCAGTGGAGTTTAGCCTTTCAGTAGAGCTCAGCCTTTCAGTGGAGTTTAGCCTTTCAGTGGAGTTTAGCCTTTCAGTGGAGTTTAGCCTTTCAGTAGAGTTTAGCCTTTCAGTGGAGTTTAGCCTTTCAGTAGAGTTTAGCCTTTCAGTGGAGCTCAGCCTTTCAGTGGAGCTCAGCCTTTCAGTGGAGCTCAGCCTTTCAGTGGAGCTCAGCCTTTCAGTGGAGTTTAGCCTTTCAGTGGAGTTTAGCCTTTCACTGGAGTTTAGCCTTTCACTGGAGTTTAGCCTTTCAGTGGAGTTTAGCCTTTCAGTGGAGCTCAGACTTTCAGTGGAGCTCAGCCTTTCAGTGGAGTTTAGCCTTTCAGTGGAGCTCAGCCTTTCAGTGGAGCTCAGCCTTTCAGTGGAGTTTAGCCTTTCAGTGGAGCTCAGCCTTTCAGTGGAGCTCAGCCTTTCAGTGGAGCTCAGCCTTTCAGTGGAGTTTAGCCTTTCAGTGGAGTTTAGCCTTTCACTGGAGTTTAGCCTTTCACTGGAGTTTAGCCTTTCAGTGGAGTTTAGCCTTTCAGTGGAGCTCAGCCTTTCAGTGGAGCTCAGCCTTTCAGTGGAGTTTAGCCTTTCAGTGGAGCTCAGCCTTTCAGTGGAGCTCAGCCTTTCAGTGGAGCTTAGCCTTTCAGTGGAGTTTAGCCTTTCAGTGGAGTTTAGCCTTTCAGTGGAGCTCAGCCTTTCAGTGGAGTTTAGCCTTTCAGTGGAGTTTAGCCTTTCAATGGAGCTCAGCCTTTCAGTGGAGTTTAGCCTTTCAGTGGAGTTTAGCCTTTCAATGGAGCTCAGCTTTTCAGTGGAGTTTAGCCTTTCAGTGGAGCTTAGCCTTTCAGTGGAGCTCAGCCTTTCAGTGGAGTTTAGCCTTTCAGTGGAATTTAGCCTTTCAGTGGAATTTAGCCTTTCAGTGGAGTTTAGCCTTTCAGTGGAGTTTAGCCTTTCAGTGGAGCTCAGCCTTTCAGTGGAGTTTAGCCTTTCAGTGGAGTTTAGCCTTTCAGTAGAGTTTAGACTTTCAGTGGAGCTCAGACTTTCAGTGGAGCTCAGCCTTTCAGTGGAGTTTAGCCTTTCAGTGGAGCTCAGCCTTTCAGTGGAGTTTAGCCTTTCAGTGGAGTTTAGCCTTTCAGTGGAGCTCAGCCTTTCAGTGGAGTTTAGCCTTTCAGTGGAATTTAGCCTTTCAGTGGAGTTTAGCCTTTCAGTGGAGTTTAGCCTTTCAATGGAGCTCAGCCTTTCAGTAGAGCTCAGCCTTTCAGTAGAGTTTAGCCTTTCAGTGGAGTTTAGCCTTTCAGTGGAGTTTAGCCTTTCAGTGGAGCTCAGCCTTTCAGTGGAGCTCAGCTTTTCAGTGGAGTTTAGCCTTTCAGTGGAGCTTAGCCTTTCAGTGGAGCTCAGCCTTTCAGTGGAGTTTAGCCTTTCAGTGGAGTTTAGCCTTTCAGTGGAGTTTAGCCTTTCAGTGGAGCTCAGCCTTTCAGTGGAGCTCAGCCTTTCAGTGGAGCTCAGCCTTTCAGTGGAGCTTAGCCTTTCAGTGGAGCTCAGCCTTTCAGTGGAGCTCAGCCTTTCAGTGGAGTTTAGCCTTTCAGTGGAGTTTAGCCTTTCAGTGGAGCTCAGACTTTCAGTGGAGCTCAGCCTTTCAGTGGAGCTCAGCCTTTCAGTGGAGCTCAGCCTTTCAGTGGAGTTTAGCCTTTCAGTGGAGCTCAGCCTTTCAGTGGAGCTTAGCCTTTCAGTGGAGTTTAGCCTTTCAGTGGAGTTTAGCCTTTCAGTGGAGCTCAGCCTTTCAGTGGAGTTTAGCCTTTCAGTGGAGCTCAGCCTTTCAGTGGAGCTCAGCCTTTCAGTGGAGTTTAGCCTTTCAGTGGAGCTCAGACTTTCAGTGGAGCTCAGCCTTTCAGTGGAGCTCAGCCTTTCAGTGGAGTTTAGCCTTTCAGTGGAGTTTAGCCTTTCAGTAGAGCTCAGCCTTTCAGTGGAGTTTAGCCTTTCAGTGGAGTTTAGCCTTTCAGTGGAGTTTAGCCTTTCAGTAGAGTTTAGCCTTTCAGTGGAGTTTAGCCTTTCAGTAGAGTTTAGCCTTTCAGTGGAGCTTAGCCTTTCAGTGGAGCTCAGCCTTTCAGTGGAGTTTAGCCTTTCAGTGGAGTTTAGCCTTTCAGTAGAGTTTAGCCTTTCAGTGGAGTTTAGCCTTTCAGTGGAGCTCAGCCTTTCAGTGGAGTTTAGCCTTTCACTGGAGTTTAGCCTTTCAGTGGAGTTTAGCCTTTCAGTGGAGTTTAGCCTTTCAGTGGAGCTCAGCCTTTCAGTGGAGTTTAGCCTTTCAGTGGAGTTTAGCCTTTCAATGGAGTTTAGCCTTTCAGTGGAGTTCAGCCTTTCAGTGGAGTTCAGCCTTTCAGTGGAGTTTAGCCTTTCAGTGGAGCTCAGACTTTCAGTGGAGCTCAGCCTTTCAGTGGAGCTCAGCCTTTCAGTGGAGTTTAGCCTTTCAGTGGAGTTTAGCCTTTCAGTGGAGTTTAGCCTTTCAGTAGAGTTTAGCCTTTCAGTGGAGTTTAGCCTTTCAGTAGAGTTTAGCCTTTCAGTGGAGCTTAGCCTTTCAGTGGAGCTCAGCCTTTCAGTGGAGTTTAGCCTTTCAGTGGAGTTTAGCCTTTCAGTAGAGTTTAGCCTTTCAGTGGAGTTTAGCCTTTCAGTGGAGCTCAGCCTTTCAGTGGAGTTTAGCCTTTCACTGGAGTTTAGCCTTTCAGTGGAGTTTAGCCTTTCAGTGGAGTTTAGCCTTTCAGTGGAGCTCAGCCTTTCAGTGGAGTTTAGCCTTTCAGTGGAGTTTAGCCTTTCAATGGAGTTTAGCCTTTCAGTGGAGTTTAGCCTTTCAGTGGAGCTCAGCCTTTCAGTGGAGTTTAGCCTTTCAGTGGAGCTCAGCCTTTCAGTGGAATTTAGCCTTTCAGTGGAGTTTAGCCTTTCAGTGGAGTTTAGCCTTTCAGTGGAGTTTAGCCTTTCAGTGGAGCTCAGCCTTTCAGTGGAGTTTAGCCTTTCAGTGGAGCTCAGCCTTTCAGTGGAGTTTAGCCTTTCAGTGGAGTTTAGCCTTTCATTGGAGCTCAGCCTTTCAGTGGATCTCAGCCTTTCAGTGGAGTTTAGCCTTTCAGTGGAGTTTAGCCTTTCAGTAGAGTTTAGCCTTTCAGTGGAGCTCAGCCTTTCAGTGGAGTTTAGCCTTTCAGTGGAGCTCAGCCTTTCAGTGGAGTTTAGCCTTTCAGTGGAGTTTAGCCTTTCAGTGGAGCTCAGCCTTTCAGTGGAGCTCAGCCTTTCAGTGGAGCTCAGCCTTTCAGTGGAGTTTAGCCTTTCAGTGGAGCTCAGCCTTTCAGTGGAATTTAGCCTTTCAGTGGAGTTTAGCCTTTCAGTGGAGTTTAGCCTTTCAATGGAGTTTAGCCTTTCAATGGAGCTCAGCCTTTCAGTGGAGTTTAGCCTTTCAGTGGAGTTTAGCCTTTCAGTGGAGTTTAGCCTTTCAATGGAGTTTAGCCTTTCAGTGGAGCTCAGCCTTTCAGTGGAGTTTAGCCTTTCAGTGGAGTTTAGCCTTTCAGTGGAGTTTAGCCTTTCAGTGGAGCTCAGCCTTTCAGTGGAGCTCAGCCTTTCAGTGGAGCTCAGCCTTTCAGTGGAATTTAGCCTTTCAGTGGAATTTAGCCTTTCAGTGGAATTTAGCCTTTCAGTGGAGTTTAGCCTTTCAGTGGAGTTTAGCCTTTCAATGGAGCTCAGCCTTTCAGTAGAGCTCAGCCTTTCAGTAGAGTTTAGCCTTTCAGTGGAGTTTAGCCTTTCAGTGGAGTTTAGCCTTTCAGTGGAGCTCAGCCTTTCAGTGGAGCTCAGCCTTTCAGTGGAGTTTAGCCTTTCAGTGGAGTTTAGCCTTTCAGTGGAGTTTAGCCTTTCAATGGAGCTCAGCTTTTCAGTGGAGTTTAGCCTTTCAGTGGAGCTTAGCCTTTCAGTGGAGCTCAGCCTTTCAGTAGAGTTTAGCCTTTCAGTGGAGTTTAGCCTTTCAGTGGAGTTTAGCCTTTCAGTGGAGTTTAGCCTTTCAGTGGAGTTTAGCCTTTCAGTGGAGCTCAGCCTTTCAATGGAGCTCAGCCTTTCAGTGGAGCTCAGCCTTTCAGTGGAGCTCAGCCTTTCAGTGGAGCTCAGCCTTTCAGTGGAGCTCAGCCTTTCAGTGGAGTTTAGCCTTTCAGTGGAGTTTAGCCTTTCAGTGGAGCTCAGCCTTTCAGTGGAGCTCAGCCTTTCAGTGGAGCTCAGCCTTTCAGTGGAGCTCAGCCTTTCAGTGGAATTTAGCCTTTCAGTGGAATTTAGCCTTTCAGTGGAGTTTAGCCTTTCAGTGGAGTTTAGCCTTTCAGTGGAGCTCAGCCTTTCAGTGGAGCTCAGCCTTTCAGTGGAGTTTAGCCTTTCAGTGGAGCTCAGCCTTTCAGTGGAGCTCAGCCTTTCAGTGGAGCTCAGCCTTTCAGTGGAGTTTAGCCTTTCAGTGGAATTTAGCCTTTCAGTGGAGTTTAGCCTTTCAGTGGAGTTTAGCCTTTCAATGGAGCTCAGCCTTTCAGTAGAGCTCAGCCTTTCAGTAGAGTTTAGCCTTTCAGTGGAGTTTAGCCTTTCAGTGGAGCTCAGCCTTTCAGTGGAGTTTAGCCTTTCAGTGGAGTTTAGCCTTTCAGTGGAGCTCAGACTTTCAGTGGAGCTCAGCTTTTCAGTGGAGCTCAGCTTTTCAGTGGAGTTTAGCCTTTCAGTGGAGCTCAGCCTTTCAGTGGAGCTCAGCTTTTCAGTGGAGCTCAGCTTTTCAGTGGAGTTTAGCCTTTCAGTGGAGTTTAGCCTTTCAGTGGAGCTCAGACTTTCAATGGAGCTCAGCCTTTCAGTGGAGCTCAGCTTTTCAGTGGAGTTTAGCCTTTCAGTGGAGCTCAGCCTTTCAGTGGAGTTTAGCCTTTCAGTGGAGCTTAGCCTTTCAGTGGAGCTCAGCCTTTCAGTGGAGCTCAGCCTTTCAGTGGAGCTCAGCCTTTCAGTGGAGCTCAGCCTTTCAGTAGAGTTTAGCCTTTCAGTGGAGCTCAGCCTTTCAGTGGAGTTTAGCCTTTCAGTGGAGTTTAGCCTTTCAGTGGAGCTCAGCCTTTCAGTGGAGCTCAGCCTTTCAGTGGAGCTCAGCCTTTCAGTGGAGTTTAGCCTTTCAGTGGAGCTCAGCCTTTCAGTGGAGCTCAGCCTTTCAGTGGAGCTTAGCCTTTCAGTGGAGCTCAGCCTTTCAGTGGAGCTCAGCCTTTCAGTGGAGCTTAGCCTTTCAGTGGAGTTTAGCCTTTCAGTGGAGCTCAGCCTTTCAATGGAGTTTAGCCTTTCAGTGGAGCTCAGCCTTTCAGTGGAGTTTAGCCTTTCAGTGGAGTTTAGCCTTTCAGTGGAGTTTAGCCTTTCAGTGGAGTTTAGCCTTTCAGTGGAGCTCAGCCTTTCAGTGGAGCTCAGCCTTTCAGTGGAGTTTAGCCTTTCAGTGGAGTTTAGCCTTTCAGTGGAGTTTAGCCTTTCAGTGGAGCTCAGACTTTCAGTGGAGCTCAGCCTTTCAGTGGAGTTTAGCCTTTCAGTGGAGCTTAGCCTTTCAGTGGAGCTCAGCCTTTCAGTGGAGCTCAGCCTTTCAGTGGAGCTTAGCCTTTCAGTGGAGTTTAGCCTTTCAGTGGAGTTTAGCCTTTCAGTGGAGCTCAGCCTTTCAGTGGAGCTCAGCCTTTCAGTGGAGCTTAGCCTTTCAGTGGAGCTCAGCCTTTCAGTGGAGCTCAGCCTTTCAGTGGAGCTTAGCCTTTCAGTGGAGCTCAGCCTTTCAGTGGAGCTCAGCCTTTCAGTGGAGTTTAGCCTTTCAGTGGAGCTCAGCCTTTCAGTGGAGCTCAGCCTTTCAGTGGAGCTTAGCCTTTCAGTGGAGTTTAGCCTTTCAATGGAGTTTAGCCTTTCAGTGGAGTTTAGCCTTTCAGTGGAGTTTAGCCTTTCAGTGGAGCTCAGCCTTTCAGTGGAGTTTAGCCTTTCAGTGGAGTTTAGCCTTTCAGTGGAGCTCAGCCTTTCAGTGGAGCTCAGCCTTTCAGTGGAGCTCAGCCTTTCAGTGGAGTTTAGCCTTTCAGTGGAGCTCAGCCTTTCAGTGGAGCTCAGCCTTTCAGTGGAGTTTAGCCTTTCAGTGGAGTTTAGCCTTTCACTGGAGTTTAGCCTTTCAGTGGAGTTTAGCCTTTCAGTGGAGTTTAGCCTTTCAGTAGAGCTCAGCCTTTCAGTGGAGCTCAGCCTTTCAGTAGAGTTCAGCCTTTCAGTGGAGCTTAGCCTTTCAGTGGAGCTCAGCCTTTCAGTGGAGCTCAGCCTTTCAGTGGAGCTTAGCCTTTCAGTGGAGTTTAGCCTTTCAGTGGAGCTCAGCCTTTCAATGGAGTTTAGCCTTTCAGTGGAGCTCAGCCTTTCAGTGGAGTTTAGCCTTTCAGTGGAGCTTAGCCTTTCAGTGGAGCTCAGCCTTTCAGTGGAGCTCAGCCTTTCAGTGGAGTTTAGCCTTTCAGTGGAGTTTAGCCTTTCAGTGGAGCTCAGACTTTCAGTGGAGTTTAGCCTTTCAGTGGAGCTCAGCCTTTCAGTGGAGCTCAGCCTTTCAGTGGAGTTTAGCCTTTCAGTGGAGCTCAGCCTTTCAGTGGAGCTCAGCCTTTCAGTGGAGTTTAGCCTTTCAGTGGAGCTCAGACTTTCAGTGGAGCTCAGCCTTTCAGTGGAGCTCAGCCTTTCAGTGGAGTTTAGCCTTTCAGTGGAGTTTAGCCTTTCAGTGGAGTTTAGCCTTTCAGTAGAGCTCAGCCTTTCAGTGGAGTTTAGCCTTTCAGTGGAGTTTAGCCTTTCAGTGGAGTTTAGCCTTTCAGTAGAGTTTAGCCTTTCAGTGGAGTTTAGCCTTTCAGTAGAGTTTAGCCTTTCAGTGGAGCTTAGCCTTTCAGTGGAGCTCAGCCTTTCAGTGGAGTTTAGCCTTTCAGTGGAGTTTAGCCTTTCAGTAGAGTTTAGCCTTTCAGTGGAGTTTAGCCTTTCAGTGGAGCTCAGCCTTTCAGTGGAGTTTAGCCTTTCACTGGAGTTTAGCCTTTCACTGGAGTTTAGCCTTTCACTGGAGTTTAGCCTTTCAGTGGAGTTTAGCCTTTCAGTGGAGCTCAGCCTTTCAGTGGAGTTTAGCCTTTCAGTGGAGTTTAGCCTTTCATTGGAGTTTAGCCTTTCAGTGGAGCTCAGCCTTTCAGTGGAGCTCAGCCTTTCAGTGGAGTTTAGCCTTTCAGTGGAGTTTAGCCTTTCAATGGAGTTTAGCCTTTCAGTGGAGCTCAGCCTTTCAGTGGAGTTTAGCCTTTCAGTGGAGTTTAGCCTTTCAGTGGAGTTTAGCCTTTCAGTGGAGTTTAGCCTTTCAGTGGAGCTCAGCCTTTCAGTGGAGCTCAGCCTTTCAGTGGAGCTCAGCCTTTCAGTGGAATTTAGCCTTTCAGTGGAGTTTAGCCTTTCAGTGGAGTTTAGCCTTTCATTGGAGCTCAGCCTTTCAGTGGATCTCAGCCTTTCAGTGGAGTTTAGCCTTTCAGTGGAGTTTAGCCTTTCAGTAGAGTTTAGCCTTTCAGTGGAGCTCAGCCTTTCAGTGGAGTTTAGCCTTTCAGTGGAGTTTAGCCTTTCAGTGGAGCTCAGCCTTTCAGTGGAGCTCAGCCTTTCAGTGGAGTTTAGCCTTTCAGTGGAGCTCAGCCTTTCAGTGGAGTTTAGCCTTTCAGTAGAGTTTAGCCTTTCAGTGGAGCTCAGCCTTTCAGTGGAGCTCAGCCTTTCAGTGGAGTTTAGCCTTTCAGTGTATTTTAGCCTTTCAATGGAGTTTAGCCTTTCAGTGGAGCTCAGCCTTTCAGTGGAGTTTAGCCTTTCAGTGGAGTTTAGCCTTTCAGTGGAGTTTAGCCTTTCAGTGGAGCTCAGCCTTTCAGTGGAGTTTAGCCTTTCAGTGGAGTTTAGCCTTTCAGTGGAGTTTAGCCTTTCAGTGGAATTTAGCCTTTCAGTGGAATTTAGCCTTTCAGTGGAATTTAGCCTTTCAGTGGAGTTTAGCCTTTCAGTGGAGTTTAGCCTTTCAGTGGAGTTTAGCCTTTCAGTGGAGCTCAGCCTTTCAGTGGAGCTCAGCCTTTCAGTGGAGTTTAGCCTTTCAGTGGAGTTTAGCCTTTCAGTGGAGCTCAGCCTTTCAGTGGAGTTTAGCCTTTCAGTGGAGTTTAGCCTTTCAGTGGAGTTTAGCCTTTCAGTGGAGCTCAGCCTTTCAGTGGAGCTCAGCCTTTCAGTGGAGCTCAGCCTTTCAGTGGAGCTCAGCCTTTCAGTGGAGCTCAGCCTTTCAGTGGAATTTAGCCTTTCAGTGGAATTTAGCCTTTCAGTGGAGTTTAGCCTTTCAGTGGAGTTTAGCCTTTCAGTGGAGCTCAGCCTTTCAGTGGAGTTTAGCCTTTCAGTGGAGCTCAGCCTTTCAGTGGAGCTCAGCCTTTCAGTGGAGTTTAGCCTTTCAGTGGAATTTAGCCTTTCAGTGGAGTTTAGCCTTTCAATGGAGCTCAGCCTTTCAGTAGAGCTCAGCCTTTCAGTAGAGTTTAGCCTTTCAGTGGAGTTTAGCCTTTCAGTGGAGTTTAGCCTTTCAGTGGAGCTCAGCCTTTCAGTGGAGCTCAGCCTTTCAGTGGAGTTTAGCCTTTCAGTGGAGCTTAGCCTTTCAGTGGAGTTTAGCCTTTCAGTGGAGCTTAGCCTTTCAGTGGAGTTTAGCCTTTCAGTGGAGCTCAGCCTTTCAGTGGAGTTTAGCCTTTCAGTGGAGCTCAGCCTTTCAGTGGAGTTTAGCCTTTCAGTGGAGTTTAGCCTTTCAGTGGAGTTTAGCCTTTCAGTGGAGCTCAGCCTTTCAGTGGAGCTCAGCCTTTCAGTGGAGTTTAGCCTTTCAGTGGAGCTCAGCCTTTCAGTGGAGCTCAGCCTTTCAGTGGAGCTTAGCCTTTCAGTGGAGCTCAGCCTTTCAGTGGAGCTCAGCCTTTCAATGGAGTTTAGCCTTTCAGTGGAGCTCAGCCTTTCAGTGGAGTTTAGCCTTTCAGTGGAGTTTAGCCTTTCAGTGGAGTTTAGCCTTTCAGTGGAGTTTAGCCTTTCAGTGGAGCTCAGCCTTTCAGTGGAGCTCAGCCTTTCAGTGGAGTTTAGCCTTTCAGTGGAGTTTAGCCTTTCAGTGGAGTTTAGCCTTTCAGTGGAGCTCAGACTTTCAGTGGAGCTCAGCCTTTCAGTGGAGTTTAGCCTTTCAGTGGAGCTTAGCCTTTCAGTGGAGCTCAGCCTTTCAGTGGAGCTCAGCCTTTCAGTGGAGCTTAGCCTTTCAGTGGAGTTTAGCCTTTCAGTGGAGTTTAGCCTTTCAGTGGAGCTCAGCCTTTCAGTGGAGCTCAGCCTTTCAGTGGAGCTTAGCCTTTCAGTGGAGCTCAGCCTTTCAGTGGAGCTCAGCCTTTCAGTGGAGCTTAGCCTTTCAGTGGAGCTCAGCCTTTCAGTGGAGCTCAGCCTTTCAGTGGAGTTTAGCCTTTCAGTGGAGCTCAGCCTTTCAGTGGAGCTCAGCCTTTCAGTGGAGCTTAGCCTTTCAGTGGAGTTTAGCCTTTCAATGGAGTTTAGCCTTTCAGTGGAGTTTAGCCTTTCAGTGGAGTTTAGCCTTTCAGTGGAGCTCAGCCTTTCAGTGGAGTTTAGCCTTTCAGTGGAGTTTAGCCTTTCAGTGGAGCTCAGCCTTTCAGTGGAGCTCAGCCTTTCAGTGGAGCTCAGCCTTTCAGTGGAGTTTAGCCTTTCAGTGGAGCTCAGCCTTTCAGTGGAGCTCAGCCTTTCAGTGGAGTTTAGCCTTTCAGTGGAGTTTAGCCTTTCACTGGAGTTTAGCCTTTCAGTGGAGTTTAGCCTTTCAGTGGAGTTTAGCCTTTCAGTAGAGCTCAGCCTTTCAGTGGAGCTCAGCCTTTCAGTAGAGTTCAGCCTTTCAGTGGAGCTTAGCCTTTCAGTGGAGCTCAGCCTTTCAGTGGAGCTCAGCCTTTCAGTGGAGCTTAGCCTTTCAGTGGAGTTTAGCCTTTCAGTGGAGCTCAGCCTTTCAATGGAGTTTAGCCTTTCAGTGGAGCTCAGCCTTTCAGTGGAGTTTAGCCTTTCAGTGGAGCTTAGCCTTTCAGTGGAGCTCAGCCTTTCAGTGGAGCTCAGCCTTTCAGTGGAGTTTAGCCTTTCAGTGGAGTTTAGCCTTTCAGTGGAGCTCAGACTTTCAGTGGAGTTTAGCCTTTCAGTGGAGCTCAGCCTTTCAGTGGAGCTCAGCCTTTCAGTGGAGTTTAGCCTTTCAGTGGAGCTCAGCCTTTCAGTGGAGCTCAGCCTTTCAGTGGAGTTTAGCCTTTCAGTGGAGCTCAGACTTTCAGTGGAGCTCAGCCTTTCAGTGGAGCTCAGCCTTTCAGTGGAGTTTAGCCTTTCAGTGGAGTTTAGCCTTTCAGTGGAGTTTAGCCTTTCAGTAGAGCTCAGCCTTTCAGTGGAGTTTAGCCTTTCAGTGGAGTTTAGCCTTTCAGTGGAGTTTAGCCTTTCAGTAGAGTTTAGCCTTTCAGTGGAGTTTAGCCTTTCAGTAGAGTTTAGCCTTTCAGTGGAGCTTAGCCTTTCAGTGGAGCTCAGCCTTTCAGTGGAGTTTAGCCTTTCAGTGGAGTTTAGCCTTTCAGTAGAGTTTAGCCTTTCAGTGGAGTTTAGCCTTTCAGTGGAGCTCAGCCTTTCAGTGGAGTTTAGCCTTTCACTGGAGTTTAGCCTTTCACTGGAGTTTAGCCTTTCACTGGAGTTTAGCCTTTCAGTGGAGTTTAGCCTTTCAGTGGAGCTCAGCCTTTCAGTGGAGTTTAGCCTTTCAGTGGAGTTTAGCCTTTCATTGGAGTTTAGCCTTTCAGTGGAGCTCAGCCTTTCAGTGGAGCTCAGCCTTTCAGTGGAGTTTAGCCTTTCAGTGGAGTTTAGCCTTTCAATGGAGTTTAGCCTTTCAGTGGAGCTCAGCCTTTCAGTGGAGTTTAGCCTTTCAGTGGAGTTTAGCCTTTCAGTGGAGTTTAGCCTTTCAGTGGAGTTTAGCCTTTCAGTGGAGCTCAGCCTTTCAGTGGAGCTCAGCCTTTCAGTGGAGCTCAGCCTTTCAGTGGAATTTAGCCTTTCAGTGGAGTTTAGCCTTTCAGTGGAGTTTAGCCTTTCATTGGAGCTCAGCCTTTCAGTGGATCTCAGCCTTTCAGTGGAGTTTAGCCTTTCAGTGGAGTTTAGCCTTTCAGTAGAGTTTAGCCTTTCAGTGGAGCTCAGCCTTTCAGTGGAGTTTAGCCTTTCAGTGGAGTTTAGCCTTTCAGTGGAGCTCAGCCTTTCAGTGGAGCTCAGCCTTTCAGTGGAGTTTAGCCTTTCAGTGGAGCTCAGCCTTTCAGTGGAGTTTAGCCTTTCAGTAGAGTTTAGCCTTTCAGTGGAGCTCAGCCTTTCAGTGGAGCTCAGCCTTTCAGTGGAGTTTAGCCTTTCAGTGTATTTTAGCCTTTCAATGGAGTTTAGCCTTTCAGTGGAGCTCAGCCTTTCAGTGGAGTTTAGCCTTTCAGTGGAGTTTAGCCTTTCAGTGGAGTTTAGCCTTTCAGTGGAGCTCAGCCTTTCAGTGGAGTTTAGCCTTTCAGTGGAGTTTAGCCTTTCAGTGGAGTTTAGCCTTTCAGTGGAATTTAGCCTTTCAGTGGAATTTAGCCTTTCAGTGGAATTTAGCCTTTCAGTGGAGTTTAGCCTTTCAGTGGAGTTTAGCCTTTCAGTGGAGTTTAGCCTTTCAGTGGAGCTCAGCCTTTCAGTGGAGCTCAGCCTTTCAGTGGAGTTTAGCCTTTCAGTGGAGTTTAGCCTTTCAGTGGAGCTCAGCCTTTCAGTGGAGTTTAGCCTTTCAGTGGAGTTTAGCCTTTCAGTGGAGTTTAGCCTTTCAGTGGAGCTCAGCCTTTCAGTGGAGCTCAGCCTTTCAGTGGAGCTCAGCCTTTCAGTGGAGCTCAGCCTTTCAGTGGAGCTCAGCCTTTCAGTGGAATTTAGCCTTTCAGTGGAATTTAGCCTTTCAGTGGAGTTTAGCCTTTCAGTGGAGTTTAGCCTTTCAGTGGAGCTCAGCCTTTCAGTGGAGTTTAGCCTTTCAGTGGAGCTCAGCCTTTCAGTGGAGCTCAGCCTTTCAGTGGAGTTTAGCCTTTCAGTGGAATTTAGCCTTTCAGTGGAGTTTAGCCTTTCAATGGAGCTCAGCCTTTCAGTAGAGCTCAGCCTTTCAGTAGAGTTTAGCCTTTCAGTGGAGTTTAGCCTTTCAGTGGAGTTTAGCCTTTCAGTGGAGCTCAGCCTTTCAGTGGAGCTCAGCCTTTCAGTGGAGTTTAGCCTTTCAGTGGAGCTTAGCCTTTCAGTGGAGTTTAGCCTTTCAGTGGAGCTTAGCCTTTCAGTGGAGTTTAGCCTTTCAGTGGAGCTCAGCCTTTCAGTGGAGCTCAGCCTTTCAGTGGAGCTCAGCCTTTCAGTGGAGCTCAGCCTTTCAGTGGAGTTTAGCCTTTCAGTGGAATTTAGCCTTTCAGTGGAATTTAGCCTTTCAGTGGAATTTAGCCTTTCAGTGGAGTTTAGCCTTTCAGTGGAGTTTAGCCTTTCAGTGGAGTTTAGCCTTTCAGTGGAGCTCAGCCTTTCAGTGGAGCTCAGCCTTTCAGTGGAGTTTAGCCTTTCAGTGGAGTTTAGCCTTTCAATGGAGTTTAGCCTTTCAGTGGAGCTCAGCCTTTCAGTGGAGTTTAGCCTTTCAGTGGAGTTTAGCCTTTCAGTGGAGTTTAGCCTTTCAGTGGAGCTCAGCCTTTCAGTGGAGCTCAGCCTTTCAGTGGAGCTCAGCCTTTCAGTGGAGCTCAGCCTTTCAGTGGAGCTCAGCCTTTCAGTGGAATTTAGCCTTTCAGTGGAATTTAGCCTTTCAGTGGAGTTTAGCCTTTCAGTGGAGTTTAGCCTTTCAGTGGAGCTCAGCCTTTCAGTGGAGTTTAGCCTTTCAGTGGAGCTCAGCCTTTCAGTGGAGCTCAGCCTTTCAGTGGAGTTTAGCCTTTCAGTGGAATTTAGCCTTTCAGTGGAGTTTAGCCTTTCAATGGAGCTCAGCCTTTCAGTAGAGCTCAGCCTTTCAGTAGAGTTTAGCCTTTCAGTGGAGTTTAGCCTTTCAGTGGAGTTTAGCCTTTCAGTGGAGCTCAGCCTTTCAGTGGAGCTCAGCCTTTCAGTGGAGTTTAGCCTTTCAGTGGAGTTTAGCCTTTCAATGGAGTTTAGCCTTTCAATGGAGCTCAGCCTTTCAGTGGAGTTTAGCCTTTCAGTGGAGTTTAGCCTTTCAATGGAGCTCAGCTTTTCAGTGGAGTTTAGCCTTTCAGTGGAGCTTAGCCTTTCAGTGGAGCTCAGCCTTTCAGTGGAGTTTAGCCTTTCAGTGGAGTTTAGCCTTTCAGTGGAGTTTAGCCTTTCAGTGGAGCTTAGCCTTTCAGTGGAGCTCAGCCTTTCAGTGGAGTTTAGCCTTTCAGTGGAGCTCAGCCTTTCAATGGAGTTTAGCCTTTCAGTGGAGCTCAGCCTTTCAGTGGAGTTTAGCCTTTCAGTGGAGTTTAGCCTTTCAGTGGAGTTTAGCCTTTCAGTGGAGTTTAGCCTTTCAGTGGAGCTTAGCCTTTCAGTGGAGTTTAGCCTTTCAGTGGAGCTTAGCCTTTCAGTGGAGTTTAGCCTTTCAGTGGAGCTCAGCCTTTCAGTGGAGCTCAGCCTTTCAGTGGAGCTCAGCCTTTCAGTGGAGCTCAGCCTTTCAGTGGAGTTTAGCCTTTCAGTGGAATTTAGCCTTTCAGTGGAATTTAGCCTTTCAGTGGAATTTAGCCTTTCAGTGGAGTTTAGCCTTTCAGTGGAGTTTAGCCTTTCAGTGGAGCTCAGCCTTTCAGTGGAGCTCAGCCTTTCAGTGGAGTTTAGCCTTTCAGTGGAGTTTAGCCTTTCAGTGGAGTTTAGCCTTTCAGTGGAGCTCAGCCTTTCAGTA
The DNA here is from genome assembly GCF_027942865.1 of Odontesthes bonariensis. Classification (NCBI taxonomy): domain Eukaryota; kingdom Metazoa; phylum Chordata; class Actinopteri; order Atheriniformes; family Atherinopsidae; genus Odontesthes; species Odontesthes bonariensis. The sequence continues at coordinate 31,786,050 of NC_134528.1, read as the reverse complement.
GAGTTTAGCCTTTCAGTGGAGCTCAGCCTTTCAGTGGAGTTTAGCCTTTCAGTGGAGCTCAGCCTTTCAGTGGAGCTCAGCCTTTCAGTGGAGCTCAGCCTTTCAGTGGAGCTCAGCCTTTCAGTGGAGCTCAGCCTTTCAGTGGAGCTTAGCCTTTCAGTGGAGCTCAGCCTTTCAGTGGAGCTCAGCCTTTCAGTGGAGTTTAGCCTTTCAGTGGAGCTCAGCCTTTCAATGGAGTTTAGCCTTTCAGTGGAGCTCAGCCTTTCAGTGGAGCTCAGCCTTTCAGTGGAGCTCAGCCTTTCAGTGGAGTTTAGCCTTTCAGTGGAGCTCAGCCTTTCAGTGGAGTTTAGCCTTTCAGTAGAGCTCAGCCTTTCAGTGGAGTTTAGCCTTTCAGTGGAGTTTAGCCTTTCAGTGGAGTTTAGCCTTTCAGTAGAGTTTAGCCTTTCAGTAGAGCTCAGCCTTTCAGTGGAGTTTAGCCTTTCAGTGGAGTTTAGCCTTTCAGTGGAGTTTAGCCTTTCAGTAGAGTTTAGCCTTTCAGTGGAGTTTAGCCTTTCAGTAGAGTTTAGCCTTTCAGTGGAGCTTAGCCTTTCAGTGGAGCTCAGCCTTTCAGTGGAGTTTAGCCTTTCAGTGGAGTTTAGCCTTTCAGTAGAGTTTAGCCTTTCAGTGGAGTTTAGCCTTTCAGTGGAGCTCAGCCTTTCAGTGGAGTTTAGCCTTTCACTGGAGTTTAGCCTTTCACTGGAGTTTAGCCTTTCACTGGAGTTTAGCCTTTCAGTGGAGTTTAGCCTTTCAGTGGAGCTCAGCCTTTCAGTGGAGTTTAGCCTTTCAGTGGAGTTTAGCCTTTCAGTGGAGTTTAGCCTTTCAGTGGAGCTCAGCCTTTCAGTGGAGCTCAGCCTTTCAGTGGAGTTTAGCCTTTCAGTGGAGTTTAGCCTTTCAATGGAGTTTAGCCTTTCAGTGGAGCTCAGCCTTTCAGTGGAGTTTAGCCTTTCAGTGGAGTTTAGCCTTTCAGTGGAGTTTAGCCTTTCAGTGGAATTTAGCCTTTCAGTGGAGTTTAGCCTTTCAGTGGAGTTTAGCCTTTCATTGGAGCTCAGCCTTTCAGTGGATCTCAGCCTTTCAGTGGAGTTTAGCCTTTCAGTGGAGTTTAGCCTTTCAGTAGAGTTTAGCCTTTCAGTGGAGCTCAGCCTTTCAGTGGAGTTTAGCCTTTCAGTGGAGTTTAGCCTTTCAGTGGAGCTCAGCCTTTCAGTGGAGCTCAGCCTTTCAGTGGAGCTCAGCCTTTCAGTGGAGTTTAGCCTTTCAGTGGAGCTCAGCCTTTCAGTGGAGTTTAGCCTTTCAGTAGAGTTTAGCCTTTCAGTGGAGCTCAGCCTTTCAGTGGAGCTCAGCCTTTCAGTGGAGTTTAGCCTTTCAGTGTATTTTAGCCTTTCAATGGAGTTTAGCCTTTCAGTGGAGCTCAGCCTTTCAGTGGAGTTTAGCCTTTCAGTGGAGTTTAGCCTTTCAGTGGAGTTTAGCCTTTCAGTGGAGCTCAGCCTTTCAGTGGAGTTTAGCCTTTCAGTGGAGTTTAGCCTTTCAGTGGAGTTTAGCCTTTCAGTGGAGTTTAGCCTTTCAGTGGAGTTTAGCCTTTCAGTGGAGCTCAGCCTTTCAGTGGAGCTCAGCCTTTCAGTGGAGTTTAGCCTTTCAGTGGAGTTTAGCCTTTCAGTGGAGTTTAGCCTTTCAGTGGAGTTTAGCCTTTCAGTGGAGCTCAGCCTTTCAGTGGAGCTCAGCCTTTCAGTGGAGTTTAGCCTTTCAGTGGAGTTTAGCCTTTCAATGGAGTTTAGCCTTTCAGTGGAGCTCAGCCTTTCAGTGGAGTTTAGCCTTTCAGTGGAGTTTAGCCTTTCAGTGGAGTTTAGCCTTTCAGTGGAGCTCAGCCTTTCAGTGGAGCTCAGCCTTTCAGTGGAGCTCAGCCTTTCAGTGGAGCTCAGCCTTTCAGTGGAGCTCAGCCTTTCAGTGGAATTTAGCCTTTCAGTGGAATTTAGCCTTTCAGTGGAGTTTAGCCTTTCAGTGGAGTTTAGCCTTTCAGTGGAGCTCAGCCTTTCAGTGGAGTTTAGCCTTTCAGTGGAGCTCAGCCTTTCAGTGGAGCTCAGCCTTTCAGTGGAGTTTAGCCTTTCAGTGGAATTTAGCCTTTCAGTGGAGTTTAGCCTTTCAATGGAGCTCAGCCTTTCAGTAGAGCTCAGCCTTTCAGTAGAGTTTAGCCTTTCAGTGGAGTTTAGCCTTTCAGTGGAGTTTAGCCTTTCAGTGGAGCTCAGCCTTTCAGTGGAGCTCAGCCTTTCAGTGGAGTTTAGCCTTTCAGTGGAGTTTAGCCTTTCAATGGAGTTTAGCCTTTCAATGGAGCTCAGCCTTTCAGTGGAGTTTAGCCTTTCAGTGGAGTTTAGCCTTTCAATGGAGCTCAGCTTTTCAGTGGAGTTTAGCCTTTCAGTGGAGCTTAGCCTTTCAGTGGAGCTCAGCCTTTCAGTGGAGTTTAGCCTTTCAGTGGAGTTTAGCCTTTCAGTGGAGTTTAGCCTTTCAGTGGAGCTTAGCCTTTCAGTGGAGCTCAGCCTTTCAGTGGAGTTTAGCCTTTCAGTGGAGCTCAGCCTTTCAATGGAGTTTAGCCTTTCAGTGGAGCTCAGCCTTTCAGTGGAGTTTAGCCTTTCAGTGGAGTTTAGCCTTTCAGTGGAGTTTAGCCTTTCAGTGGAGTTTAGCCTTTCAGTGGAGCTTAGCCTTTCAGTGGAGTTTAGCCTTTCAGTGGAGCTTAGCCTTTCAGTGGAGTTTAGCCTTTCAGTGGAGCTCAGCCTTTCAGTGGAGCTCAGCCTTTCAGTGGAGCTCAGCCTTTCAGTGGAGCTCAGCCTTTCAGTGGAGTTTAGCCTTTCAGTGGAATTTAGCCTTTCAGTGGAATTTAGCCTTTCAGTGGAATTTAGCCTTTCAGTGGAGTTTAGCCTTTCAGTGGAGTTTAGCCTTTCAGTGGAGCTCAGCCTTTCAGTGGAGCTCAGCCTTTCAGTGGAGTTTAGCCTTTCAGTGGAGTTTAGCCTTTCAGTGGAGTTTAGCCTTTCAGTGGAGCTCAGCCTTTCAGTAGAGTTTAGCCTTTCAGTGGAGCTCAGCCTTTCAGTGGAGTTTAGCCTTTCAGTGGAGCTCAGCCTTTCAGTGGAGCTCAGCCTTTCAGTGGAGCTCAGCCTTTCAGTGGAGCTCAGCCTTTCAGTGGAGCTCAGCCTTTCAGTGGAGCTTAGCCTTTCAGTGGAGCTCAGCCTTTCAGTGGAGCTCAGCCTTTCAGTGGAGTTTAGCCTTTCAGTGGAGCTCAGCCTTTCAATGGAGTTTAGCCTTTCAGTGGAGCTCAGCCTTTCAGTGGAGCTCAGCCTTTCAGTGGAGCTCAGCCTTTCAGTGGAGTTTAGCCTTTCAGTGGAGCTCAGCCTTTCAGTGGAGCTCAGCCTTTCAGTGGAGCTCAGCCTTTCAGTGGAGCTCAGCCTTTCAGTGGAGCTCAGCCTTTCAGTGGAGTTTAGCCTTTCAGTGGAGTTTAGCCTTTCAGTGGAGCTCAGCCTTTCAGTGGAGCTCAGCCTTTCAGTGGAGCTCAGCCTTTCAGTAGAGTTTAGCCTTTCAGTGGAGCTCAGCCTTTCAGTGGAGTTTAGCCTTTCAGTGGAGCTCAGCCTTTCAGTGGAGTTTAGCCTTTCAGTGGAGCTCAGCCTTTCAGTGGAGTTTAGCCTTTCAGTGGAGCTCAGCCTTTCAGTGGAGCTCAGCCTTTCAGTAGAGCTCAGCCTTTCAGTGGAGCTCAGCCTTTCAGTGGAGCTCAGCCTTTCAGTAGAGTTTAGCCTTTCAGTGGAGCTCAGCCTTTCAGTGGAGTTTAGCCTTTCAGTGGAGCTCAGCCTTTCAGTGGAGCTCAGCCTTTCAGTGGAGCTCAGCCTTTCAATGGAGCTCAGCCTTTCAATGGAGCTCAGCCTTTCAGTGGAGTTTAGCCTTTCAGTGGAGCTCAGCCTTTCAGTGGAGCTCAGCCTTTCAATGGAGCTCAGCCTTTCAGTGGAGTTTAGCCTTTCAGTGGAGCTCAGCCTTTCAGTGGAGCTCAGCCTTTCAATGGAGCTCAGCCTTTCAGTGGAGCTCAGCCTTTCAGTGGAGCTCAGCCTTTCAGTGGAGCTCAGCCTTTCAGTGGAGTTTAGCCTTTCAGTGGAGCTCAGCCTTTCAGTGGAGCTCAGCCTTTCAATGGAGCTCAGCCTTTCAGTGGAGCTCAGCCTTTCAGTGGAGCTCAGCCTTTCAGTGGAGTTTAGCCTTTCAGTGGAATTTAGCCTTTCAGTGGAATTTAGCCTTTCAGTGGAATTTAGCCTTTCAGTGGAATTTAGCCTTTCAGTGGAGTTTAGCCTTTCAGTGGAGTTTAGCCTTTCAGTGGAGCTCAGCCTTTCAGTGGATCTCAGCCTTTCAGTGGAGTTTAGCCTTTCAGTGGAGTTTAGCCTTTCAGTGGAGCTCAGCCTTTCAGTGGAGTTTAGCCTTTCAGTGGAGTTTAGCCTTTCAGTGGAGTTTAGCCTTTCAGTGGAGCTCAGCCTTTCAGTGGAGCTCAGCCTTTCAGTGGAGTTTAGCCTTTCAGTAGAGTTTAGCCTTTCAGTGGAGTTTAGCCTTTCAGTGGAGTTTAGCCTTTCAGTGGAGCTCAGCCTTTCAGTGGAGCTCAGCCTTTCAGTGGAGTTTAGCCTTTCAGTGGAGCTCAGCCTTTCAGTGGAGCTCAGCCTTTCAGTGGAGCTCAGCCTTTCAGTGGAGTTTAGCCTTTCAGTGGAGCTCAGCCTTTCAGTGGAGCTCAGCCTTTCAGTGGAGCTCAGCCTTTCAGTGGAGTTTAGCCTTTCAGTGGAGCTCAGCCTTTCAGTGGAGCTCAGCCTTTCAGTGGAGCTTAGCCTTTCAGTGGAGTTTAGCCTTTCAGTGGAGTTTAGCCTTTCAGTGGAGCTCAGCCTTTCAGTGGAGTTTAGACTTTCAGTGGAGCTCAGCCTTTCAGTGGAGTTTAGCCTTTCAGTGGAGTTTAGCCTTTCAATGGAGCTCAGCTTTTCAGTGGAGTTTAGCCTTTCAGTGGAGCTTAGCCTTTCAGTGGAGCTCAGCCTTTCAGTGGAGTTTAGCCTTTCAGTGGAGTTTAGCCTTTCAGTGGAGTTTAGCCTTTCAGTGGAGCTTAGCCTTTCAGTGGAGCTCAGCCTTTCAGTGGAGTTTAGCCTTTCAGTGGAGCTCAGCCTTTCAATGGAGTTTAGCCTTTCAGTGGAGCTCAGCCTTTCAGTGGAGTTTAGCCTTTCAGTGGAGTTTAGCCTTTCAGTGGAGTTTAGCCTTTCAGTGGAGTTTAGCCTTTCAGTGGAGCTTAGCCTTTCAGTGGAGTTTAGCCTTTCAGTGGAGCTTAGCCTTTCAGTGGAGTTTAGCCTTTCAGTGGAGCTCAGCCTTTCAGTGGAGCTCAGCCTTTCAGTGGAGCTCAGCCTTTCAGTGGAGTTTAGCCTTTCAGTGGAATTTAGCCTTTCAGTGGAATTTAGCCTTTCAGTGGAATTTAGCCTTTCAGTGGAGTTTAGCCTTTCAGTGGAGTTTAGCCTTTCAGTGGAGCTCAGCCTTTCAGTGGAGCTCAGCCTTTCAGTGGAGTTTAGCCTTTCAGTGGAGTTTAGCCTTTCAGTGGAGTTTAGCCTTTCAGTGGAGCTCAGCCTTTCAGTAGAGTTTAGCCTTTCAGTGGAGCTCAGCCTTTCAGTGGAGTTTAGCCTTTCAGTGGAGCTCAGCCTTTCAGTGGAGCTCAGCCTTTCAGTGGAGCTCAGCCTTTCAGTGGAGCTCAGCCTTTCAGTGGAGCTCAGCCTTTCAGTGGAGCTTAGCCTTTCAGTGGAGCTCAGCCTTTCAGTGGAGCTCAGCCTTTCAGTGGAGTTTAGCCTTTCAGTGGAGCTCAGCCTTTCAATGGAGTTTAGCCTTTCAGTGGAGCTCAGCCTTTCAGTGGAGCTCAGCCTTTCAGTGGAGCTCAGCCTTTCAGTGGAGTTTAGCCTTTCAGTGGAGCTCAGCCTTTCAGTGGAGCTCAGCCTTTCAGTGGAGCTCAGCCTTTCAGTGGAGCTCAGCCTTTCAGTGGAGCTCAGCCTTTCAGTGGAGTTTAGCCTTTCAGTGGAGTTTAGCCTTTCAGTGGAGCTCAGCCTTTCAGTGGAGCTCAGCCTTTCAGTGGAGCTCAGCCTTTCAGTAGAGTTTAGCCTTTCAGTGGAGCTCAGCCTTTCAGTGGAGTTTAGCCTTTCAGTGGAGCTCAGCCTTTCAGTGGAGTTTAGCCTTTCAGTGGAGCTCAGCCTTTCAGTGGAGTTTAGCCTTTCAGTGGAGCTCAGCCTTTCAGTGGAGCTCAGCCTTTCAGTAGAGCTCAGCCTTTCAGTGGAGCTCAGCCTTTCAGTGGAGCTCAGCCTTTCAGTAGAGTTTAGCCTTTCAGTGGAGCTCAGCCTTTCAGTGGAGTTTAGCCTTTCAGTGGAGCTCAGCCTTTCAGTGGAGCTCAGCCTTTCAGTGGAGCTCAGCCTTTCAATGGAGCTCAGCCTTTCAATGGAGCTCAGCCTTTCAGTGGAGTTTAGCCTTTCAGTGGAGCTCAGCCTTTCAGTGGAGCTCAGCCTTTCAATGGAGCTCAGCCTTTCAGTGGAGTTTAGCCTTTCAGTGGAGCTCAGCCTTTCAGTGGAGCTCAGCCTTTCAATGGAGCTCAGCCTTTCAGTGGAGCTCAGCCTTTCAGTGGAGCTCAGCCTTTCAGTGGAGCTCAGCCTTTCAGTGGAGTTTAGCCTTTCAGTGGAGCTCAGCCTTTCAGTGGAGCTCAGCCTTTCAATGGAGCTCAGCCTTTCAGTGGAGCTCAGCCTTTCAGTGGAGCTCAGCCTTTCAGTGGAGTTTAGCCTTTCAGTGGAATTTAGCCTTTCAGTGGAATTTAGCCTTTCAGTGGAATTTAGCCTTTCAGTGGAATTTAGCCTTTCAGTGGAGTTTAGCCTTTCAGTGGAGTTTAGCCTTTCAGTGGAGCTCAGCCTTTCAGTGGATCTCAGCCTTTCAGTGGAGTTTAGCCTTTCAGTGGAGTTTAGCCTTTCAGTGGAGCTCAGCCTTTCAGTGGAGTTTAGCCTTTCAGTGGAGTTTAGCCTTTCAGTGGAGTTTAGCCTTTCAGTGGAGCTCAGCCTTTCAGTGGAGCTCAGCCTTTCAGTGGAGTTTAGCCTTTCAGTAGAGTTTAGCCTTTCAGTGGAGTTTAGCCTTTCAGTGGAGTTTAGCCTTTCAGTGGAGCTCAGCCTTTCAGTGGAGCTCAGCCTTTCAGTGGAGTTTAGCCTTTCAGTGGAGCTCAGCCTTTCAGTGGAGCTCAGCCTTTCAGTGGAGCTCAGCCTTTCAGTGGAGTTTAGCCTTTCAGTGGAGCTCAGCCTTTCAGTGGAGCTCAGCCTTTCAGTGGAGCTCAGCCTTTCAGTGGAGTTTAGCCTTTCAGTGGAGCTCAGCCTTTCAGTGGAGCTCAGCCTTTCAGTGGAGTTTAGCCTTTCAGTGGAGCTCAGCCTTTCAGTGGAGCTCAGCCTTTCAGTGGAGCTCAGCCTTTCAGTGGAGTTTAGCCTTTCAGTGGAGTTTAGCCTTTCAGTGGAATTTAGCCTTTCAGTGGAATTTAGCCTTTCAGTGGAGTTTAGCCTTTCAGTGGAGTTTAGCCTTTCAGTGGAGCTCAGCCTTTCAGTGGAGCTCAGCCTTTCAGTGGAGTTTAGCCTTTCAGTGGAGCTCAGCCTTTCAGTGGAGCTCAGCCTTTCAGTAGAGTTTAGCCTTTCAGTGGAGCTCAGCCTTTCAGTGGAGTTTAGCCTTTCAGTGGAGCTCAGCCTTTCAGTGGAGCTCAGCCTTTCAGTGGAGCTCAGCCTTTCAGTGGAGCTCAGCCTTTCAGTAGAGTTTAGCCTTTCAGTGGAGCTCAGCCTTTCAGTGGAGCTCAGCCTTTCAATGGAGCTCAGCCTTTCAGTGGAGCTCAGCCTTTCAGTGGAGCTCAGCCTTTCAGTGGAGTTTAGCCTTTCAGTGGAGTTTAGCCTTTCAGTGGAGCTCAGCCTTTCAGTGGAGCTCAGCCTTTCAATGGAGCTCAGCCTTTCAGTGGAGCTCAGCCTTTCAGTGGAGCTCAGCCTTTCAGTGGAGCTCAGCCTTTCAGTAGAGTTTAGCCTTTCAGTGGAGCTCAGCCTTTCAGTGGAGCTCAGCCTTTCAATGGAGCTCAGCCTTTCAGTGGAGTTTAGCCTTTCAGTGGAGCTCAGCCTTTCAGTGGAGCTCAGCCTTTCAATGGAGCTCAGCCTTTCAGTGGAGCTCAGCCTTTCAGTGGAGCTCAGCCTTTCAGTGGAGTTTAGCCTTTCAGTGGAGCTCAGCCTTTCAGTGGAGCTCAGCCTTTCAATGGAGCTCAGCCTTTCAGTGGAGCTCAGCCTTTCAGTTGAGCTCAGCCTTTCAGTGGAGTTTAGCCTTTCAGTGGAGCTCAGCCTTTCAGTGGAGCTCAGCCTTTCAGTGGAGTTTAGCCTTTCAGTGGAGTTTAGCCTTTCAATGGAGCTCAGCCTTTCAGTGGAGCTCAGCCTTTCAGTGGAGCTCAGCCTTTCAGTGGAGTTTAGCCTTTCAGTGGAGTTTAGCCTTTCAATGGAGCTCAGCCTTTCAGTGGAGCTCAGCCTTTCAGTTGAGCTCAGCCTTTCAGTTGAGCTCAGCCTTTCAGTGGAGTTTAGCCTTTCAGTGGAGCTCAGCCTTTCAGTGGAGTTTAGTCTTTCAATGGAGCTCAGCCTTTCAGTGGAGCTCAGCCTTTCAGTGGAGCTCAGCCTTTCAGTGGAGTTTAGCCTTTCAGTGGAATTTAGCCTTTCAGTGGAATTTAGCCTTTCAGTGGAATTTAGCCTTTCAGTGGAATTTAGCCTTTCAGTGGAGTTTAGCCTTTCAGTGGAGTTTAGCCTTTCAGTGGAGCTCAGCCTTTCAGTGGAGCTCAGCCTTTCAGTGGAGTTTAGCCTTTCAGTGGAGCTCAGCCTTTCAGTGGAGCTCAGCCTTTCAGTAGAGTTTAGCCTTTCAGTGGAGCTCAGCCTTTCAGTGGAGTTTAGCCTTTCAGTGGAGCTCAGCCTTTCAGTGGAGCTCAGCCTTTCAGTGGAGCTCAGCCTTTCAGTGGAGCTCAGCCTTTCAGTAGAGTTTAGCCTTTCAGTGGAGCTCAGCCTTTCAGTGGAGCTCAGCCTTTCAATGGAGCTCAGCCTTTCAGTGGAGTTTAGCCTTTCAGTGGAGCTCAGCCTTTCAGTGGAGCTCAGCCTTTCAATGGAGCTCAGCCTTTCAGTGGAGCTCAGCCTTTCAGTGGAGCTCAGCCTTTCAGTGGAGTTTAGCCTTTCAGTGGAGCTCAGCCTTTCAGTGGAGCTCAGCCTTTCAATGGAGCTCAGCCTTTCAGTGGAGCTCAGCCTTTCAGTGGAGCTCAGCCTTTCAGTGGAGCTCAGCCTTTCAGTAGAGTTTAGCCTTTCAGTGGAGCTCAGCCTTTCAGTGGAGCTCAGCCTTTCAATGGAGCTCAGCCTTTCAGTGGAGTTTAGCCTTTCAGTGGAGCTCAGCCTTTCAGTGGAGCTCAGCCTTTCAATGGAGCTCAGCCTTTCAGTGGAGCTCAGCCTTTCAGTGGAGCTCAGCCTTTCAGTGGAGTTTAGCCTTTCAGTGGAGCTCAGCCTTTCAGTGGAGCTCAGCCTTTCAATGGAGCTCAGCCTTTCAGTGGAGCTCAGCCTTTCAGTTGAGCTCAGCCTTTCAGTGGAGTTTAGCCTTTCAGTGGAGCTCAGCCTTTCAGTGGAGTTTAGCCTTTCAGTGGAGTTTAGCCTTTCAGTGGAGTTTAGCCTTCCTGAGTTTAAACAGTTGTTTCTGAACCCCGGTGGAGATTAGAGATGACTGTTAGGGGAAAATGAATAATGCCACTCAACTGTTTACATGGAGGCATCAGGTGAGACTGGAGGTGCAAACGATACTTTCCACCAGATGCAGTGTACATTCACTCATGTTAATATCAGCTGTTTCACCACAGACTGTAACATGTAGAAATCACTCCTTGTTTCCATTTTTATCTCCAGCATCTGACATTATCACATGAGCTTATAGAGGTGTTGTCGTAGCAACCAGGCACACCATGCAACATCATTGTTCATATGTAGGATTACTTTTCCATCAGCTCAGCTGAAAGGTAGGCTCCCCAGGAAAGTAGTCAGAGGGTGGTCTTCTTTCCAGCGCTGCTTCAGCTCACTGAGGTCTGCAGCTATCTGAGTTCCCACCACAGCTCTCTGAAGGTCCCACCAGCTCTCTGGGGGTCCCACCACAGCTCTCTGGGGGTCCCACAGGAGCTGGACAGTTCCACAGAGGAGTCTGGTGGATCTCTCCAGTGGCTCAGCTCTATGAAGAGGAATTAGGCATTTCTTCAGTTTCAGTTCTGCTCAGAATTAAAATGAAATTGTTGTATAATTTCTTGTTTGCGTTCCAAAAAAATCTTGAAGATTTGATTTATTGTTCTTATTTTCTTGGTTCTATCATTTGCACCTACAGTTCATAGATGATCCAGATGTGAGGAATGATGCCAGGTGGACTCCCATCCAGCTGCCTCTGTGCCAGTCCGGGGGCTTCCCCAGGAGTCAGACACGGCCCGCCCCGACACGTGAGAAAAGTTCTTCTGAAATGCTCATGGAAAAGCTGATTCGGGCACATATGTATGTGATGAAAGCAGAACCGTTGGCCACCTCTCTGCTAGTCTCAGGCTAAGGCATCATTGGGGTCTGTTTCCAACACATTCAGGTGTTAGGGTGGGATGGCTTTGGCTCACCGTGGATTCTGAGTGCCTCGTGGATTTGTGATTTCAGTCCATACAGTCACACATCCATACTTTAATGAAGACTGTTCTTTAATACGGGACACGCAACTGGCATGCTGAAGACCACCCAAACAAAGAAGCCAGTTCACACACACAGTTGTTTCTCTTCAGGTTCTTTTTTCAATAAATGCTTTCTTCAAAGTTCTCAGATCTTCTGACCCTCGCTGATGTGTATATGACAGAGGGAAATACGTTTGGTTGTGTTACATAAACAATGAGAGGGTGTGCCAAACTTTATTGGACATTTTCCGTACCTTTGCTAGTACTGGCTCCATTGTGAGTGTGTGTTCTTTAATGTTGAAGGTGAGGAGAGCTCCCATCTGTCCAAAACGTCCTGTGGAGCCCAGCTGCCCAAAGCAGAGCAGCTGCCGCTGGTGAAGCTTCTGCAGGACCTCAGTGTGTCTGGTAGAGAAGAGCTCTTCTTCATACAGTTACCAGACTGTATGCCAGGCACACCATCTGGACTGAGGGCTGACCCTACTCCTAGAGCTACATCTGAGAAACTGGCAAAGAAGGAAGGAAAGTCTGAGGCCAAAATGGCTGCACATCTCCAATCACAAGTGAGTCACCAGGGTAAACCATGCTCGCCATCCTGCTGCTCCCCACCTCCTCAGCACCCACTTCAGAACCTGGTAGCATTTGTTCTCACCATGGGCACCATACATGTAGACAGTTATTATATCTGCTTTTCTATATTCTGCTGGAGAAAAAGTAAAAGTCTACTTTTGGCATTGTAATGGTAAGGTTTCTGTCAGGAGAATAAAGGTGTCCCAGCAGCCTGTTTTTAAAGGAAGTGTGTCTGTTTGCTTTTTCTTTTTACAGGAAGCTGTGGTGAAGAAAGGCTGTGTGATGCTCTCACAATTCCCTGAAGGGTTTTTGGGTAAACTTCAGATCAGGAAGTCAGGAAAGATGGAGCTGAAGCTGGGTGACGTGGTCATGGACGTCTCAGAGGGAGCGGCCTTCTCCTTCCTGCAGGTAGTGTGTGTGCATGTGTCACTGTGACATCTTTGCTATATAACAGGCAGTGGGCACCTCTGAATTGTAAGCATAGAAATTGGAATATTTTCTGAGATTGGGGTAAGTCCACTGACATGTATGTCTGTATATGCTTCCAGTGAACATGCAAAGGTATGAACCATCAACAGGAAAGGAAGACCAGCACAGATGTTCCTCAGATATGGGCACCCTTCAGTAATGTTCAGCTGGCAAAGCTTTGGCAACAATGACAGTGTTGTTTCTCGTAACAGTTTAGAATCTTTATGCAAAGCAAACTTAAATCTGTAGTTTGTGTATGAATTTGAATCTTTCTGTAACAGACACAAACTCAAAGAAATTATTTCCACAGACCCTCTTCCCTGTTTGTAAATAGAACAAATCAATAATCTGATGCAATTCATTTTCAATTCATTTTTATTTATATAGCGCCAAATACAACAAATGTAACACCATTCAAAGGATATCTGTTGGAACAGGGAGACACGAGTTAATGACCACAATAATGTCACATATACATAGAGAGAGTAAAGTGAGGAAAGGTGTGTCAGATGAGGCCCCCCAGCAGGCTGGGCCTATAGCAGCTTAACTATGGGATGTTTCAGGATCACCTGAGCCATCCCTAACTATAAGCTTTATCAGAAAGGAAAGTTTTAAGCCTGGTCTTAAAAGTTGAAAGGGTGTCTGCTTCCCGGACATTTACTGGCAGCTTATTCCACAAGAGAGGGGCCTGATAACTGAAGGCTCTGCCTCCCAAACTGGCAGCTGGTTCCACAGAGAGGGGCCTGATAACTGAAGGCTCTGCCTCCCATTCTACTTTTAGAAACTCTGGGAACCTCAAGTAAACCTGCAGTTTGGGAACAAAGTGCTCTGTTAGGAAAATATCTTACAATGAGATCTTTAAGATATGATGGAGCTCGGTCATTAAGAGCTTTATATGTAAGGAGAAGAATCTTAAATTCTATTCTGAATTTAACAGGGAGCCAATGAAGAGAAGCTAAAACTGGAGTGAAAGCTGCTCCAGAGTCCTGTTCCCATCCTGCTGAATCCCAGGTTTCAGCTGCTCAGCAGTCCCTGGTTGTTGTTGTCTGGTTCTCCTCTTCATGATGCCCCCCCACACCATCACAGATGCTTGCTTTAGATCTTTCTCTGAGAACAGCCTGGATGCTCTTTCTCTGCAGTTTGTCCCAGAAGCAGCTGAAAGGTGGACTCATCTGCCCACAGAACACGTGTCCACTGTCTTTCTGTCCATCTGAGACGAGCTGGGCTCCAGAGAACTGGGCCGTGTTTCTGCACAGAGCTGATATATGGCTTCCTCCTGGTGTGGGGCAGCTTCAGCTCACATTTCTGGATGCGGCCATGGACCTTGTTGAGTGGAAATGGTTCTACCAGCTCCTCCTGAGCCCATGTGGCAGTATGGATCATGGTGGCTGTATGGATCACGGTGGCCGTATGGATCACGGTGGCTGTATGGATCATGGTGGCTAAATGGATCACGGTGGCCGTATGGATCACGGTGGCTGTATGGATCATGGTGGCTGTATGGATCACGGTGGCAGTATGGATCATGGTGGCAGTATGGATCATGGTGGCAGTATGGATCATGGTGGCCGTATGGATCATGGTGGCAGTATGGATCATGGTGGCCGTATGGATTACGGTGGCTGTATGGATCACGGTGGCTGTATGGATCACGGTGGCTGTATGGATCACGGTGGCTGTATGGATCACGGTGGCTGTATGGATCACGGTGGCAGTATGGATCACGGTGGCAGTATGGATCACGGTGGCAGTATGGATCACGGTGGCCGTATGGATCACGGTGGCCGTATGGATCACGGTGGCCGTATGGATCACGGTGGCCGTATGGATCACGGTGGCCGTATGGATCACGGTGGCCGTATGGATCACGGTGGCAGTATGGATCATGGTGGCTGTATGGATCATGGTGGTTGTATGGATCATGGTGGCCGTATGGATCATGGTGGCCGTATGGATCATGGTGGCTGTATGGATCACGGTGGCCGTATGGATCATGGTGGCTGTATGGATCACGGTGGCTGTATGGATCACGGTGGCTGTATGGATCATGGTGGCCGTATGGATCACGGTGGCAGTATGGATCACGGTGGCTGTATGGATCATGGTGGCAGTATGGATCACGGTGGCTGTATGGATCACGGTGGTTGTATGGATCACGGTGGCTGTATGGATCACGGTGGCCGTATGGATCACGGTGGCCGTATGGATCATGGTGGCCGTATGGATCATGGTGGCCGTATGGATCATGGTGGCCGTATGGATCATGGTGGCTGTATGGATCATGGTGGCTGTATGGATCACGGTGGCTGTATGGATCACGGTGGCATGATGACGGTTTCTCCTGCAGTGCTGCCTGAGGGCTCCCAGCTCACCCAGCAGGGCTTTCTGTCCTTGGCCTTTCCACGCTGAGGTTTCCCCAGACTCCCTGAATCTTTCCACAAGATTCTGCTCTGTAGATGCTGAAAGAGAAAGTTCTTTACAGTCTTCATTTGAAGTTACCAATGACAGGCTGCAGGGTGGTGTGGTGGTCAGCACCGTCACCTCACAGCAGGGTGCCTGGTTGGAATCCCAGCTGGTTCTTTCTGTGTGGAGCTTGCATGTTTTCTCTGTGTATGCGTGGGTTTAGAGCTGGGAATATTTGCCCGAACCCGACGGGACCCGCGGGTTCGGGGCCCTACTTTTATTATTTAAATCGGGCCGGGTACGGGCCGGGCCGGGCTAAAAACCGTTATTTGCGCGGTAAATAAACAATCGTGTGATAACGTTCTATTTATACGCATAGATGCAAAATGGATGTCGCAGAAGTGAAACGGCGATTAGCTAGTGGTGATTTCGTGTTGGTTGAGCAAGCAAATGCAAAGTCGGAGGTGTGGAGAAGTTTTGACCATATTCACGATGAGAACAACGAGGCAGTGGGCTATGTCAAATGCAAGAAGTGCAACGTAATGTTGAAGTACGACAGCAAAACGACAGGGAGTTCTTCGCTAACCAGGCATATTGATCGGAGCTGTAGTAAACGTGCCCGTGATGAAACTCAAACATCGATAACTTCGTTTGTTACAGCACCAAAGCCCATGCCTGCAAAGGTGAAACAAACAGTGACCGAGAAGTGTGTCAGCTTTTGCTGCAAAGATATTAGGCCTTTTAATGCTGTAAATGGTGAGGGATTTGCGGAGCTAGCGCAATAATTAATTAATGTTGGGGCTGCATTCGGGAGGGTTCCCGCAGACACCGTTATCCCCACCCCCAAGACGACTGCGAGCCGGTGCGTTGACATGGCAGAAGAAAAGAGGGATGCATTGGTGCAGACACTTAATCATCTGTTGCAAGATGTAATGCAATGACAACAGACATGTGGACAGATGATTATCGTAAGATCAGCTATTTGACAATCACATGCCACTTCATCAATAACGAAATGGAGTTGGTGAATAAAACGCTGACGACTGCTATGTTCCCTTTCGAGGATGCAAAGACGGGAGAGAACATGCGTCGGGAGATAGTGAGACTGCTGGTGACGACGTTTGGCCTTCACGCCTCCTCTCTCAACAAAATTGTCTGGGTGACTGATGAGGGAGCAAACATTAAACTAGCTCTGCAGCCATACCAGAGATTGGACTGCATTGATCACGTCCTCAACACAGTACTTCGCCATGGTCTCGACATCACAGAGTTATCCAAACCAGACGGCGCTCCGGACATAGCGGACACGATTACTGCTGCTAAAGCATTAGTGAAGTATGTGAAACAGTCAGGCTTGGCTGCACAATTGTCCACGACGTTGCTACAAATGGGAGACACTCGATTCAGCACGGTGTATCTCACACTGAAGTCTATCCAGGCCACTTTTCAGGAGCTCCACGAGAAGCTGGAGGAACGCGGCGAGAGAGCTCGCATTGACAGAATTGCACCAGACACATTGGGCTTTCTGATAGACTTTTTGAAGCCGTTCTTCGAAGCACAACGTGAGCTCGAGGGAGACAAATACCCAACACTTAATCGTTTGTGCCTCTGGGTTGAGAAGCTGAAACGCCAATGTCAACAGAATGCCCTTGACTCCCCACAGCAAGCAATCGTGCGTAAACGGCACGAAGATTGGCTCGCACGGAAAGTGGTCATACGGGACCTGCACAAGATTGCAACATTCCTCTGGCCGAAATTCAATCAGCTGAGAATGATGTCACCCCAAGAAAGGAATGCCTTATATGCACATGTCCGCACTCTTCTGCATGCCACGGCTGAAGGCCCAGATGTGGAACATCCCCAGGTCGAAGCCCCTCTTCCATCAAAAAGAGCGCACTTCTCTGAGTGGGAAAATGTACAGCAACCAGGATGGGAAGATGACGAGGTCAGCCGCTACATTGAAACGGCTGTCATTGAAAACGAAGTGGATGTTCTCGACTGGTGGAAGATCAACAAAACATCCTTTCCAAAACTTGCGAAGTTGGCGAGATCAGTGCTGTGCATCCCTGCCAGTAGCAGCAGCAGCGAGAGTCTTCAGCGCTGCTGGATGCACCATCAGTCAGCGCAGAACTGCGCTGAAGCCTTCAACAGTAGATTCCATCATCTTCCTCCACAAAAACATGTAGCCTGGTGAGTACACTTTTTAAAAAGTCTATAGCTAAATAGTGTGCAACAAATAGGCCTACATGCAAAAATCACAAAGTTTATGGCCTAATGTTGGCATTATTTTATTCATTTTCAGCTGCTGATCATCGTGGCGTTGGGGACAGGTTATGAAGAGAAGCGGCAAGCCTTCTGCATTTTCTTAGTTTCATTATAGGCCTAGAGGCCTAATCATTTTTATACTGAAACCTGGCATTGTTGGAAGTGTAGTGGCAGTTTAAAAAAGTACTGAATGTCTTACCTGATTAAGCTTTTTGTAGAGACTTTTAGCTGCATGCCAGATGTCCAGTGAATGTTGGATGTGCCATTCTTTATACTTCCCACGCTGCGGATCTTGATTAATCAAACACATTCAGCACAGTCAATGATAATGAACAATTATGACAAGATTACTGAAATCTATAATATCCTAGAATAACAAGAACATGCGGCAGCACGAGGTACACTTACTCAGAAATGCAGAAATTTGAGGATGCGCATCGGTAACCACTTTCTTGACCTTGAGGTCAGAGAGGAGAGAATCCATGGTCTGCACAAAACACTCTTTCTCCATTATCACGAATTGCGTCTGGTCTCTCTTTTGTCCACGATGTGAACAATATCCCTGGAATCCTGCTCGATCGTTCTGTATGTGCAAAACTGAGCACAGTGACCTGAAGTATAAGGACAGTTGTCAAAAACACTGAGAATGTGGATTAAGCATAGCTGTCAGTCTATGAATCATTATACATATGTTAGAATTATTCATACTGCATATTCAAATATTTACATATGTATGGTGAACTTACCAGGAGAGTCCATTCGACCATCACCTAAACAATTACACAAGAAAAAGGTAACATTAGAATAACAGATTTAAAACTACCATTATTTGAATCGACAATAGGCAAGGCAAGGCAATTTTATTTATAGAGCACAATTCATACACAGGGCAATTCAAAGTGCTTCACAGCTACATAAAATCACAAGAAGGCAAAATCATTAAAAAGAAATAAAAAATAAAATAAAGAAATTAAAAACCCATTAAAATAATCATTAATTAATTAAAAAGCAAAGAGTGCAGATAAAATACTTTCAGGTGTCATATGCACAGCTAAATAGAACTGTTTTCAGCCTGGATTTAAACAATGTCAGAGTTGAGGCCTGTCTCACATCTTCTGGAAGACTGTTCCAGATTTTAGGAGCATAAAACTGAAACGCAGCCTCACCTTGTTTAGTCCTGACTCTGGGCCCCAGCAGGAGACCCCTCCCTGAGGTTCTCAGAGCCCGAGTTGGTTCATATGGCTCTAACATGTCAGAGATGTACTTTGGCGCTGGACCATGAAGAGACTTGTACACAAGCAGAGCTGTTTTAAAGTCTATTCTCTGAGCGACAGGAAGCCAGTGCAGAGACCTGAGCACTGGACTAATATGGTCGTATTTCCTGGTTCTGGTCAGGACTCGAGCAGCAGCGTTCTGGATGTACTGCAGCTGTCTTATAGCCCGTTTAGAGCCCAGTGAGCAGGCCGTTACAGTAGTCTAACCTGCTAGAGACAAACGCATGGATCAGTCTTTCTAAGTCTGGTTTAGACACTATTCCTTTGATTCTGGCAATGTTTTTTAGATGGTAAAAAGCTGCTGATGTTACAGATTTAATGTGGCTGTTAAAGTTCAGGTCTGAGTCCAATATTACCCCGAGATTTCTAACCTGATTATTAGGTTTTAGAGAAAGAGTCTCAAGGTGACTGATAACACTTTCTCTTTGTTTCTGTGGGCCACAGACAATGATTTCAGTTTTGTCTGAGTTTAGCTGGAGGAAATTGTTTTGCATCCACACTGATCTGTTCGATGCAGCGACACAATGTATCTACAGGCCCGTGTTCTCCTGCCGTCAGTGACACGTAGATCGGAGTGTCATCTGCATAGTTGTGGTAGGACACATTATAGCTGCGTATTAGCTGGCCTAGTGGAAGCATGTACAGATTGAACAATACGGGTCCCAGGATTGACCCCTGGGGAACCCCACAGGTCATAGCCATTTGGTCTGAGACACAGTTACCAATTTCAACAAAATATTTCCTGTCCTCCAGATAGGACTTGAACCAGTTTAAAGCACGACCAGAGATTCCCACCCAGTCTTCTAACCTCTTTAATAAGGTTGCATGGTCAACTGTGTCAAAGGCAGCACTCAGGTCCAGCAGAACTAAGACTGTGACTCTACTTGCATCTGTGTTCAGGCAGATGTCATTTGTCACCTTGATCAGAGCTGTCTCAGTGCTGTGGTGGGGCCTAAAGCCTGATTGGAAAGTATCAAAAACATTGTTAGACAGGAGAAAGTCACTAAGCTGTTGGTATACAACTTTTTCTAGGACTTTGCCTAAGAATGGCAGGTGTGATATGGGCCGGTAGTTGTTCAGTACTGTGGCATCAAGATTGCTCTTCTTTAGAAGAGGCTTAATGACAGCAGTTTTTAAGGCCTTTGGAAATGTTCCAGTCTGGAATGAGATGTTGACTAGATGAGCAAGTTGTGGCAACAAACTGCTCAGCACAGACTTTAGGAATCTAGTGGGCAACTCATCAAGGCAGCACGTTGATGAACTCAGACTGCAGATGGTCTCTTCGACTGTTTTGTCAGTAACAGGTGTGAAATGTGTCAGCTCTAGGTGTCTAGCTGGCTGCAGAGTAGTTATTTGTGTTGTGGAAATTATTGCATTTTTAATGCCTTGAACTTTGTCATTAAAGAATGTTGTAAACTCATTACACTTGGATGTAGAAATTAGTTCTAAAGGCAGTGAAACTGGAGGGTTTGTTAATCTGTTTACTGTAGCAAACAGGACATGAGAGTTGTTACTGCAGTTTTTGATGATTTCAGAAAAATAACTCTCCCTTGTTCTACGCAAAGTCTGGTTGAACACACATAGCTTTTCTTCGTAAGTCTCATAATGAACCTGGAGCTTTGACTTGCGCCATTTCCGTTCGGCTCTCCGGCACTCCCTTTTCTGTGCCCTGACCGACTCTTCTTTCCTCCATGGCGCCCTTTGCCTACTTTTAACCATTCTGACCTTGACAGGAGCAATGGTATCCAAAACATTTAAGAGACTTGATGTGTAAGAGTTCAACAGATCATCAACATCAGAACACGGGGTGTTCTCAAACCTAATCATTTCTACAAACTGTGTCCCTGTTCTGTCATTTATGAGTCTTCCCCGAACAACTGCAGACCCAGCTGGTGTTTTGGGTAAAGTAGATAGGTCGAAGAAAACACAGAAATGATCAGATAAAGCAACATCGACGACATTCACGTTTGAAATAACAACACCCCTTGAAATGAGCACATCTAGAGTGTGCCCTCTGTTGTGGGTGGGCTCAGTCACATGCTGAGTTAGACCAAACATTTCAAGGACAGCAGTGAGCTCTTTAGCTTCCTTGTTATGCGCTACGTCCACGTGCACATTCAAGTCCCCTGTTATGACTAAACAGTCAAAAGCAGTGCACACAATTGAAAGTAGTTCAGTAAAATCATCAATAAAACAATTCTGTGGTGGTTTATAAATGGTGATATAAAGTATGGAAGATTGTTTTATCTCCATTTTGAATGACATACTCAAATGATGAAAAAAAAACAAATGACAACTTGTGGGTGGGTATATTGTCCCTGAACATGGCACAAACACCCCCACCCCTCTGGTTTTCTCGTGTTTCAGACACAAAATTGAAGTGAGGTGGACTAGACTCAATCAGGACTGCATTTGCTGTGTTTTTGTCGAGCCATGTCTCAGTTAAAAACATAAAAAAGATTGTGAGAGGAAATAAAACTATTAATTAAGAATGATTTGTTACTTAAAGATCTGACATTGAGTACTGCGTGTTTGAGATTAGTTATAGTTGAACTGGATGCTGTGTTCTTGCAAGGGATATGGATAAGGTTTCTCTGATTGGACAGTCTGATTGTCCCTCTCTTCACTCCATCCTTGGACCTCTGGTTGAGATGGTGTTTACCAACACAGAGGCCCTTAGTGTCCTAGACAACAGCATTGACGCTGTTGGAAATGACAGCTGTGGGCACCGGTGGTGGGGGCCAAGCTGGGGGGGCTTTGGTCGATGGAGTAGGCTGGGGAGGGAGAGGGGCTCGATGCTTCTTTGAGGATAGAATTCTTGATCTTGCCATGTTTGGCGTGAGAGGAACCATTTTAATCCCCGATTTCACCAAGCTTTCAAGGTGATCAGGAAATCTCCTGGGTGACGGTGGAGAAGAGAACGATGGTGAAACATCTCTGGAGGGTGTAGATGCAGCAGGTGGGTTCCAGGCCTGTGGTGAGGGCCGTGGTGAAGGCGATGGTGGAGCTGCTGAATCCTGTGTTCGGGATGCTGGAGGTGCTGCTGTGGCTGCTGTGGCTGAATCCTTTGCTGGGTCCTTGGGTGGCGAGGCAGGAGCTCTTCTCTGGCTCGTCTTCTCTCTCTGCGGCAGCACAGGACCCGGTCCTGGTCCTGGTCCTGGTCCTGGTCCTGGCCCTGGCCCCTTCTGATGCCTCAGAGCGTGGAGAAGATTATCCGTCAGTCGTCTCACTCCACCTCTGTTCAGGTGTGGGCTTTTTCTTTGAAAGAGATCATCTCTTTGCCAGAAAAGATTAAAGTTCTCGATGAAATGAGGTCCTCTGGACTCACAGACTTTGGACAGCCATGTGTTCAACTGAAGCAGCCGGCTGAATTTGTTGATCCTCCTGTCGATGTTTGGGAGAGGTCCACTTATGAATGTTGGTATTGTCACTTTATCAAGACTCAAACAGTTTCTCAAAGTCTTTTTTTAAGATTTCAGACTGATTCTCTCTGATGTCCACTGCACCCACGTGCACAATCAGCTGTTTCACCCCTTGGTGTTTTGCCAGTACCTCTGGTAGTAATCTTGTGATGTCAGAGACAGTGGCACTTGGATAGCTGCATGTAACCATTCTGTTTATGTTTATATTAGATATGGCTCCGTCTCCAAGCACAAGAGTATCTTTGACCTTGACACTCGGCACAGTTTCTCTGTCCATCTGCTTCTTTGTACCGTCTCTCTGTCTGTTACACTCAGTCACATTTGGCTCTGACAGGTAAAAATCTGTTTGTTAACTTTATTCCGGATGATGTTACATATTCTCTGTTGATACCAACAGTTTGACGATTCTTCGGCTTTGCACCAAGTCCATCATACGTGCCTTTACAGAGTCTTGGAAAAGACACAGTATCATTTAGCTTTAAGTTGGAGGTAGCAGTTTTTTCACCCTTTCCTTTGGAAGTAAATGTGGACTTCTTACCACTGGATTCCATTGGGAGCGTTTCATGAAGTCCCATTTCAGTTTCTAAGGCAAAAATCCTTACTTGTAGCGCCCAAATTTCTTGTTGATATATCCGACAGCTTTCACAGGGCATGTTGAAAGGATTGTAGTCGCTGGCTCGTCAGATAAGTTGTAAAAAGAATAAAAATGATTTTAAAAAGTCTTGGTTCACTTAAAAGAAAAAGAATAAAATTATATCCAAGACTTGTGGAAAGAAGTAAAATGATTTAAAAGCAAATAAAGCGATAAGCAGCAGGAGGAAGCAGAGACACGTCTGCACTCTTCAGAAGCAGGAAACAATAGGTGATGTGGAGAATGTTTACAGAAACAAATCAATTCCTCACCTAAGACAACAACATTGTCCTTGTCGCGCAGGCGCTCTATCACTTCTGACCGGATCTGCTCCCAGTACTCTTGAACTGGCTCAATGCAATAAGCGTCTTGGATCCTGAAGAACATGGATTCAGCAACCTTGAACTTGAAAAGCAGTGCTATCTTTCTGTAGTTGTTGCCAGATAGAAGGATATTTGTAGACAACATGAAGTCGCCACCCTGCATTCCAAACTTCAGCAGTGGCTGTGAATTCCACTTCCACAGACTGTGTCCAAATGAGCACACCTGAGAAACACAAAAATCATGTAGAACACTGAACCAAAAGCCCAATTGCATGTAGAAAATAGCCTAATGTAGAATTGGCCCATTCATACTGAAGAAAAGACAGGGATGGAGGCAAAACCCAGGGGCTGCCAGAAAGTAAAGGTATTCTATGCGACTTATACATTTACATTCTGAAAATCTCTTACCCATTCTAGAGCTACTCCAGTTCCACGGGGCTTCAGTCTGACCTTAAAAGGTGGTACACCTGGACATGCAACCTGAGACAGTTGGTCTATGTGTCTGCACTTTATGATTGGCAAGTTCATATGTTGAGCAAGGTGAAGCAGGTTGTCGTCGTAAGAAATGTGAGCAGGTTTGCCAACCAGGTCCTCTTCTGTCGTAACCTTGGAATGGTCAGGCGGAGGTTCCGATTCCCTCTCAGCAGGGGTTGCAGTCTCAAAATCAAAAACATCAAGACCCTGTGTTTTGTCACTGACCACTCTGTAACAAGATGGCAACATACACATGTATTAGTAAGATTCATCATCCTAAGGCATTACTGTGTTTACAGGTGGAAAAAACAGTCTTTACTTGATAAATGAAAATTGGTCATTACTTCTCCAAATAAATACGGAGGAACATACCGTAGATGTATAGACGGAACAAAGTCCTCATCTGAGCCGTCCCCGTCTTCCAAACCTAAGTGACTCAAGTCCGCCAAACAATCATCGATGTCAATACTGTAAATAAAAACCAAACAAAAGTTCAGGTTGGAATAATGTCAGTACTGTAAATGAGATAAACACATACAACACTTAGACTGCATTGCAGTACTTAGACACAGATTGCATACAACACTTACGTTGTATTATGGAAATCATTGCCAGCCTCTTCTTCGTCTGGCGAGTCACTGAGCTCTCCTTCATCTGCAGTAAGGCTCAGGGAGTGCATGCTGCAATCATAATAAAGATGGATACAAATATGAATGAATGACCCAGTACAGTAAGGGTTAGGGTGGGGGCGATACTTGGGCCATTGAGGTGTATAGGCAAACCAGAATGAAACACTTTAAACTCACCTAGATTCCAGAACAGCAGTCACAATATCTTCAGTCAAAGGCTGGATACCATGCTCAAAGGGACCCGCTCGTCTACATAAAAAAACAAACAGAAGAATTATGTTTTGGACCCCCTGTACATTACTGAGTTCAGTACTAATCAAATACTGTGAGAAACATACTCATC
The DNA here is from genome assembly GCF_027942865.1 of Odontesthes bonariensis. Classification (NCBI taxonomy): domain Eukaryota; kingdom Metazoa; phylum Chordata; class Actinopteri; order Atheriniformes; family Atherinopsidae; genus Odontesthes; species Odontesthes bonariensis. The sequence goes on along the minus strand of NC_134528.1, from coordinate 31,762,486 downwards.
ACGGTCTGACTCCTCACTTATGCTGAATACCACTGGTGCATCATGTGGTGGGCGGGTCTTGGACTGCCCTTTATGAGGAGTAGACATTGTCAGTGGCTCCGGCTCGCGCTTGAAGCTGTAATGTAATAAACAGAGACAAAATATAGTGCTCATCATTATCCTCCAATGAGAGCAAATACAATACAATACAATATGCATTTATTTTGAGCAACATCACAACTAAGAAGTTTTCTCAAAGCGCTTTACACACACAAACACACACATACACATTCACACCAGCTCTAGAGGCAGCCGTACGGCGCCATTTGTCCTGGGTCCGCATGAGAAAGTGAACACAGTCACACACACACCCAAATAGTAATAATAACAGTCCTACAAAGATCATTCTGGAAGCGATCGTAACATAGCCTAATTTCATTACACCAAGACCTACTACTTGGCGCAGGAAGACTGTGTATTTGTACAAATGTAGTTCTACAAAAGTCCTTATAGCAACATCCACTGAAAGAAACACGAACGGACATGTCTAGTCCTAGTGCTATAGCCAGCCGCTTCAGAAACAGAGAATTGTTATTTTAGATATAGTTTGTGAGGCAGGAACAATACATAACAGTATGTTCACCTTTACAGTTACAACTCAAATACCTTCAACTCCAGCAAGCCGCATTCAAAATTATTGTAATGAAAATGACAAGTTCTACACCGACATCACTGCTAACCTGCACACGGCAACTGCTAAACATTTGTCTATATACTAGCAGCTACATCCACTGATGAAAACGGTGGTTAGCTCAATGGCTGCTAACCAAACATCGTTTTTCACAAGTTTTGACTTGGAAAATGTAACGATCACCAAAAAGGTTCAATAGCTCCACATTTACTATGTCTAGGAAAAAAACTTAGGTTCTAAATATGAGCATAATGTACTTACGATTGCAATAACAAACAAGCCACTTCGGCATCAGTTTTGAATCCTTCCCTTCTTTGAAGCTCACGCCATTCGGTGAACGCCGGACCGATGTTCACCGATGTGGAGTGCCTCGCCCGGTCTCTTGCTCTCTTCTTCTCCCTGGCCTCCTCCGACAGTGGTCTCTTCCCCGCTGTTCTAGGCTTTTTCGGTGGTTCTGCCATCACGATATCTATTACAAACTATATTACAACTCTAGAAGCTAACCGCATTCAATTTAGCCGTCGACAGCTAATGGAGAGAGGTGTGTCTTATCAGGCTACCTGGCTCGGCTCAGAGCCCTTTAGACCTGCCGTGAAGCAGTAGTTCTCGGCTCTCGTGTGTCGTGAGACTTCCAGAGCTAAACAAAGCACGCGGCGCCACGGGCAAAGTTGCAAGCGCTGTTTCGGGCTAGGGCCACCAGATGGAGATGGAAATGTCACCGTTTTAATCGGAACGGGTCAGCCAAGCAAACTGATGATTGCCAAGCAATATTATGACCATGAAAAAGTTGCATAGCATGTCTTTAAACTGACTGGGATTTGTTTTTATTACAATGGCTAATTTCTATTGCAGTGAGTGCATATTCATATTCTAATTTGGCAATAGTGGTGGAGATTAATCAAGCGCAAGTTCGTTTTCTATTTGTCTTGCGTGGGACCGTGGGTCATGCTGTGTGCATAATGTTTGTTTTATTTCGTAATTGCATAAAGAAATCCTAATTTATAATCTAGGTCTATCTGAATTGGTTGGACGATTTTTCGGTCCCAAGTCTAAATGTTTATTAGTTAGCTATAGGCCTACATGTGTATCAATCTTAACAGAAAAAAAAAACGGTGTATTTTTGTTGTTGTTGTTGCTGGTTTTTTTTTTGGTTTTTTTTTCACTTTCTTGGTCAGAGAATTTATTTTAGCCTGGAAGTTCTTGTTCAGACATTGTAGGCTAACTATCATTAATAAAAAAAATACTGTGATACAAAAAATACAATGATTCATTCTTGACTGATAAGATATGCGCACATTTGAAAAAATGTGTCCGGGCTCTACAAAGCTGTCAATCAAAACGGGCTGGGCCGGGCACGGGCCGGTTCGGGTCTGACTTTTAAGGCCCGTTTCATGCTCTACGTGGGTTCTCTCTGGGAACTCCTCCTCCTACATGTCAGTTTAAATTGGTGAATCTAAGTTGTCCCTAGGAGTGAGTGTGTACCCTGCCTCTGACCCAATGACAGCTGGGACAGACTCTCATTGGGTTTTTTATTTAGTTTGAGGAGAGAAAAGTGTAAAAATATGTTGGCTTTATATTTTTTTTAATTCTACTGTAACTTGATTCTTTTCATACCCTTTATTGCCATAAATATTGGCTCATCTGTCTTTACACACATATGAACTTCAGTAACATTCCATTCTTCATCCAGAGGGTTTAATGTGACGTCGGCCCACCCTTTGCAGCTGTAACAGCTTCAACTCTTCTGGGCAAGCTTTCCACAAGCTTTAGGAGTGTTTATGGGAGTGTTTGACCATTCTTCCAGAAGCGCATCTGTGAGGTCAGACACTGATGTTGGACAGAAGGCCTGGCTCACAGTCTCTGCTCTGAGTCATCCCAAAGGTGTTCTATCAGGTTGAGGTCAGGACTCTGCAGGCCGGTCAGGTTCTTCCACACCAAACTGGCTCATCCATGTCTTTATGGAGCTTGCTTTGTGCACTGGTACGCAGTCATGTTGGAACAGGAAGGGGCCGTCCCCAAACTGTTTCCACAAAGTTGGGAGCATGAAATGGTCCAAAATCTCTTGGTATGAAGCATTCAGAGTTCCTTTCACTGGAACTAAGGGGCCAAGCCCAGCTCCTGAAGAACAACCCCACACCATGATCCCTCCTCCACCAAACTTTACACTCGGCACCACGCAGCCAGACAAGTACCGTTCCCCTGGCAACCGCCACACCCAGACTCCTCCATCAGATTGCCAGATGCAGAAGCGTGATTGGTCCCTCCAGAGAAGGCGTCTCCACTGCTGTAGAGTCCAGCGGCGGCGTGCTTTACACCGCTGCATCCGACGCTTTGCATTGCACTTGGTGATGACTTGTTGCACAGGTGGCATCCCATCATGGTACCATGCTGGAGTTCACTGAGCTCCTGAGAGAGAAACATTCTTTCACAGATGTTGGTAGCAGCAGTCTGCATGCCGAGATGCTTGGATTTATACACCTGTGGCCATGGAAGTGATGGAACACCTGCATTTAATTATTTGAATGAGTGAGGGAATACCTTTTGCAATATAAGTCAGGGGGGGCTTCAGGCCCAGATGGAGTCTGTCCAAGGCTTCTGAGGGACTGTGTTGGTCAACTAGCAGTCCCTCTTCAGAGGCTCTTCAATATGAGCATTCAGATGGAAAAAGTCCCGGTGCTGTGGAAAACTTCTTGTCTCATACCAGTGCCCAAATTAGGGCAACCGGTGGAGCTGAATGACTACAGACCGGTGGCTCTGACATCTCATATCATGAAGACCTTGGAGAAACTTCTTGTTCGTTGCATCAGATTGCAGGTTGCTGAGGCTCTTGACCCCCTCCAGTTTGCCTACCAGAAACACATAGGAGTGGAAGACCTGATTCTGTACATGTTGCATCAGGCATAAGCTTATCTGGATGTGCCTGGTTCATATGTGAGAGTCATGTTCTTTGACTTCTCCAGTGCCTTCAACACCATACGGCCTCCCATACTGAAAGACAAGCTGCTCGGTATGGGTGTGGCCCCCTCCCTGACATCATGGATTATAGACTATTTGTCTGCCAGACCACAGTATGTCAGCATGGGGAAATGTGTTTCTGGAACACTGGAATGCAGTACTGGGGCTCCGCAGGGTACTGTTTTGGCTCCTTTTCTTTTTCACACTGTACACATCGGACTTCAGGTACAACTCAGAGTCCTGCCACATACAGAAGTATTCTGATGATACGGCTGTTGTCGCATGTGTGCGTGGTGGACAGGAGAAGGAGTACAGGGACCTTGTGGAGGCCTTTACTGACTGGAGCAAAAAGAACTGTTTGCTCCTGAACACCACCAAAACCAAAGAGCTGGTGGAGGTCCTTTGTCCCCACAGCCAGAAGGCTTTTTAACAGGGACTGCTGAGTTCTTCTCAAATTGATTGATTGATTTTTATTTATTAATTTTTATTTGTTTATTTAGTCATTTATTATTATTAGTTAGTAGTAGTATTATTATTGTTGTTGTTAATATACAATCATTGTAAATATTTATAATTTTTTTGAGCTACTTGACTAATTTGAATTTCCCCCATTGGGGAATGAATAAAGGATTTTTCTATTCTATAGTGTATCTTACAATTTTACAGTCATGGTTTAAAAAGTAAATCTGTCAGAGAGCAAGCTCCTCAGTAAACCTTTCTCAGTAAATAAATTACAATCTAATCTAATCTAAAGTATTTTCTGCATTTTTGTGACTTTCCTCACATGTTTTCTGATGACATTCATAAAAGAAGTCTCTGTAAGTGGGGTCCGCCCTGGGGAGGTCAGAGTCCACCACATGGCCTAAAGACATGACAGCTGAACCTACATTTTCATCATATGATGAATTATTCAGAGATTTCTTCTGTATTCAATAATCCAAAGTGGAAAACTGGAAAAATAAAATACAAGTTAACATAAAACAAACAGGTTCCTTATTAAGTATAAGATTAAACGGCTGAAGACGCAATTCAATTCAATTCAATTCATTTTTATTTATATAGCGCCAAATACAACAAATGTCATCTCAAGGCACTTAGATAGTAAGTCCAATTCAAGCCAATTGGAATTCAATTAATTAATAATAATCATAATTCATAAAATAATCCAATTCGTTCATATAGAGCCAATTCAAAAACAATTTCCTAGCTAAGAAAACCAACAGATTGCACTGAAAACTTTTTGTTTTTCGGTCCAATCTCCCGGCCTGAGCGTGCCTGAGGCGACTGTGGAGAGAAACAACTCCCTTTTAACAGGAAGAAACCTCTGGCAGAACCAGAACCAGGAAGGGTGGCCATCCGCCTCCACCAGCTGGGGTTTGAGAAGACAGAAAGGGGGGGAGGGGGGGAGGGCCGCAGCGGCGGCGGCACTGTAACACCATTCAAAGGATATCTGTTGGAACAGGGAAACACGAGTTAATGACCACAATAATGTCACATATACATAAAGAGAGTAAAGTGAGGAAAGGTGTGACAGATGAGGCCCCCCAGCAGTCTAGGCCTATAGCAGCTTAACTATGGGATGTTTCAGGATCACCTGAGCCATCCCTATTCAAGGTAAACACAACAAACTTGTGCTAACGAAAAAATAAATAATAAAATAAAGGACCAGATTCAGTGAGTAATTCCCTATACTCCCTATATAGATCTGCTCCTCACACCACAACAACCATCTTTTTACAGCCACAAGCTACCTCAGCCTCTCACCAACTGCACACCAGTCACAGCGGGGTGGGGATGCAAACCCTGGTTCGGGTAGGGGGTAATGAAAGTATAGAGGGTGCCAGAGGTGGAGGCAGAACAAGACACACTATCAGATTCAACAGACCTAACTATAAGCTTTATAAAAAAAGAAAGTTTTAAGCCTGGTCTTAAAAGTGGAAAGGGTGTCTGCTTCCCGGACATTTACTGGCAGCTTATTCCACAAGAGAGGGGCCTGATAACTGAAGGCTCTGCCTCCCAAACTGGCAGCTGGTTCCACAGAGAGGGGCCTGATAACTGAAGGCTCTGCCTCCCAAACTGGCAGCTGGTTCCACAGAGAGGGGCCTGATAACTGAAGGCTCTGCCTCCCAAACTGGCAGCTGGTTCCACAGAGAGGGGCCTGATAACTGAAGGCTCTGCCTCCCAAACTGGCAGCTGGTTCCACAGAGAGGGGCCTGATAACTGAAGGCTCTGCCTCCCAAACTGGCAGCTGGTTCCACAGAGAGGGGCCTGATAACTGAAGGCTCTGCCTCCCAAACTGGCAGCTGGTCCCACAGAGAGGGGCCTGATAACTGAAGGCTCTGCCTCCCAAACTGGCAGCTGGTTCCACAGAGAGGGGCCTGATAACTGAAGGCTCTGCCTCCCAAACTGGCAGCTGGTTCCACAGAGAGGGGCCTGATAACTGAAGGCTCTGCCTCCCAAACTGGCAGCTGGTTCCACAGAGAGGGGCCTGATAACTGAAGGCTCTGCCTCCCATTCTACTTTTAGAAACTCTGGGAACCTCAAGTAAACCTGCAGTTTGGGAACGAAGTGCTCTGTTAGGAAAATATCTTACAATGAGATCTTTAAGATATGATGGAGCTCGGTCATTAAGAGCTTTATATGTGAAGAGAAGAATCTTAAATTCTATTCTGAATTTAACAGGGAGCCAATGAAGAGAAGCTAAAACTGGAGAAATATGATCTCTCCTGTTAGTTCTCATCAAAACTCTGGCTGCAGCATTTAGGATCAGCTGGAGGCTTTTCAGAGAATATGTGGGACAGCCCAATAATAAAGAATTACAGCAGTCCAATCCTGAAGTAATAAATGCATGGATTAGTTTTTCTGCATCACTCTGAGACAAGATGTTCCTGATTTTAACAATATTACGAAGATGAAAGAAGGCAGTCCTAGAAACCTGTTTTATATGCGAGTCAAATGATAAATTCTGGTCAAAAATAACTCCAAGGTTCCTCACTGTAGAACTAGAAGCCAAGGAAATACCATCTAGAGTAACTATATAGCTAGACAATTTCTCCCTGAAACGCTCAGGTCCAAAGATAACGACTTCAGTTTTGTCTGAATTTAGAAGCAGACAGTTCTGAGTCATCCAGGTCTTTATGTCTTTAAGACATGCTTGTAGTCTGACCAACCTATTGGGTTCATCTGGTTTTATAGATAAGTACAGCTGAGTATCATCAGCATAGCAATGGAAATCCCCATCTGTAGTAGGTGGAAAGTGGAAAGAGACTCGAGCTTTTCTTTGTTTTTTGTGTTTTGCATTGATTCTTCTCAATTCTGTATCGTGTTGTCCTAAGAATATTCAATAATTCCCCATATTCATCAGTAACATTTTAAAACCTACAACTTCAGATTATTAGCAGTGGGGAACACAGGTCATATTGTGTTAATAATAATCCAAACCATTCTGTTAACACCGAAATGATATGTCCCTTTTTCTTCAGCAACTGGTGTCTGTTCATCTTTCTGATGGGCAATCTGGAAACATGATGGTCTTGGGAAACATCCATCACAAGCTGGTATTATCTCCTAACTTCCAGGTCTTACTGAGACAAGCTGCTACACAGGAGCCGAAGGGCCAGTGATGATGTCACATGTAACGCACAGAGACCCCCCGAGGTGAGGGCTACAGACTTTATCACAGCAGGTGTGACGTGTTGCTCTTTACAGATCCCTAACATACAGTCATGAAAAGGCTTTAGAGCAGCTGTAAATGTTTCCATTGAGATTAATCATTTTTATATTTCTACTCTCAGATCTTTTGTTTTGAATATCTAAACAATTGAATATTTATAATGAAGACTTTTAAATACTTTCAAGGGGAGAAGAGGTGAACATTGCTGTTAGTCTGAACAGGAGAGGGTTTCTACATGTACAGAAATTGAATTGCACTTGCATTGTATAATATCAATAAAGATGATACTTGTTCTGAAGCTGTTCATATTGTCTGATTTAAAAAAAATATATATAAATAAATAAATAAATAAAAAATCTAATCTAAGAATTCATTTTTTAATACATCTTCATCACACAACTAAGCTGAAGATCTCTGGCATTGCTGTTGTCCCTATTTTATGAATGCAAAATATGTGATAAAGTTGGGGAGCAGCTGGCTGGAGACTGCTCTGTTCACATTACACTGGAGGGCAGTAGTTTAATGTTCTGGATCTCACTGCATAGCCTTTAAATTCACTTACCACTGTACCGCTAAGTGTATTAGATTTATTATTTATGCAAGGATACCTTTTGTCACTTAATGTTAGATGTTATGGGTCAAAGAACTATTGACCCATACATTTTGTCTAACAAGTTCCTCAATACAGCAGGAAAAGAAGAAACATGATTTGTATGAAACGTGGGTTTCACTTACCCATCTTGGAAGCTTAAGTAAGATTCTTTAAAAAAAAAAAAATTATATTACCCTTGTCCTGTCCAGCATTATGGCAGCAGAATTGTAATCTGAATACTGTGTTGTGTCAAACACATTTGACAGCTTTATGAATGTTAAGCTCCCCTTGATTCCCAAGTACTGCTTCTTTATTTATTCTTTTGAGAATAAATAAATAAGCACTATGGAGACTGTAACTTAAGACAATGGCATAGACTAATCTTCTGACACATGGTGAAATGTTAACCCAAATTCTGTCACATCATATGGCCGACAGCAAATGGGCTATAAAATCTGCCTGATCACAGCATTAGCACAGTTTGTTGTGGCTAGTTCATTGGCCAATCACTAATTTTAACGTCTTTCACGTAAGTAAGTGACTAACCGTTCTGGATGCGTTTTCAGATGCCGGATGAAGTTCGATGTAGTTGAACCACAATCGTGTATCTTTGTGCCGCACTCTTTGCACACTGCTGTTCGCTTGTTGGCTGATTGCGTGAAGGCATCGTATGCAAATGTAATGATCTGAGGCACTTCCGGTGGACTTCACACATGGCGCATGCGTGATGTTGGTGTTGTACCTATTGGTTTTATAGATAAGTACAGATGAGTATCATCAGCATAGCAATGGAAATTTATGCCATGCTGTCTAATAATGTTACCTAATGGAAGCATGATGGAACCGCTCTATCAGTGGATGGGGTGACCGTCCGGATAGTTATTTGCTTTGTGTAATTTCAAAATTCAGGTTGACACATTTAATTTGAAATGCATGTGCTTGGATGGACAAAAAAGAATTCTGCACAATTAACTTTTGGGCTCAACACATCACTTTATTTCTTCACTAGGTTTACACGTCACATAGAATAAGCACAGGACAACGACAGATCACAGCACACCAGATCTCCATCCCACTGACTGCAGCTCTGTTCTTTTATCTCATTCACATTCATATAACCACTTGTTGCATCTTTTTTAAAACAAACACTACTTTGAAATATTCAACATGATTGTAAATGATGTTCATGTCATCAGTCTGAACTTGAGAGGAGTCACTGAGTCTTTCTTTAGTTTAGTGTGAATGGGCTTTTCACCATAGAATTCATGTAAGACTGAATAGCTCGACTGATTGACCAGGCACCTGGATGTCACACTGTGCTGCAGTTCATCAGGGGGGCAGTTAATAGGGCCTGTATTATCAACGTCCTTTCAACTGTTTGTCACATATGATACAAAGGACTTTATTTTTGTTTATTACTGGAGACAAGAAATGTCTACCAACACATGAACAAAATCTCCAATCTCTCAGGATGTTTAGTTCCCCCGACTGAGGAGGAGAGTCAGTAAAACTGTAGTCTATCATCTCTAACACTGGATTACAACTGGGTTGAACCACAGAAGATAACATGTAGATTGCACTGTCACTGTTTTCTGCAGCACAGGGATAACAGAGAATGGACCCCTGACAGAAAAGAGGGGAATGAAAGGTTGTGGAGGACAGAGGTGGTGCCACACCAAGAGAAGCCCCAGTATGAGTACACTTTGATGCTGTGTAGCTCATGCACAATGAAGCTTTCTAAACTGCCACCAGAGGCTGACAGAGGGCTGCAGCAGAGCTCATGCACAAAAAACACAGAAGTGAGGAGGGCAGGTGGAGACTGCTGTCAGGGGCTGAGGCTGGATCATTCGTCAAATCGTCCCTCC